>NW_027495293.1:0-191752 GCF_021521415.1 Bidens hawaiensis | reverse complement strand
TTAGAGCTTATCATTGAGTTATTTGGCAGTTTTAAAGGCGAGAAATCATCTGGTGAAGTGCTATTCAATCGAGACTGAAGACTACGGGTTTTATCATATTTAATCTTTCGTTTCTATTATTTTCACTGTGTTTTTCTTCAGTATTATTTTGTTTGATTTTTCCGATGCTAGGCCTAAACATTATAGACTGCCTAGGCTATTGATGAACCTTCGTTGATGTTTGACTTTGATTGGATTCACTTTTCGTTATGGTTTTATGAATCAGTAGATTGTTTGGTTTATTCAATTGATGCATATGTGTGCTTGGTTTTGATTGATTCAGTTTTATTATTCCACATTATCCTTGATGATTGTTTCATATAATAGAATTTTGTTAGGTCATCTACTGTGTGTTTTTTACTAGTTTATGATTGAATTCGAATAAAATCATAGGAATAATATTATCAGTCAAACAAATAAAAGTGTGTTGCTAACCTAAAAAGTTGTAAGGTGATAGGTTATTTCTTAGATTTATGTTGATTAAGGTTGCTAGATTTAGTTCTTCGTAAAGAGTCCGTCTAGGTTTGATTGGTTGATGCTGTCTATCGAGTCAATTGATTTATTAAACTACATTTGATTTTCGCGTTGTAAGGTAGGATTTCATTATAAAGGTATTCGTTCATAATTATTTAAATAACCGTAAGGGAGTTTAATATATAAAACTGGTGTGTCTTAAAATCTGTTGAAAACCCATAGGTGTCTTCTTGAGAAGGGCCAGGGATCATGTTCGGGCTTTCTTTTAAGTGTTTATTTCATGATCTCAGTTCCATAACAAGTATTTTCCAAATAATTGATAACTGAAACTTGGGGGATTCAAACATAGGTGGTTTTTCATCATCATCATATGAGTCGGTCAATCTAAATTGTCTTGTGTTTTGTTACTTGTCTTTTCTAAATTAGTTAATTTATTAGTTTAATATTAGTAACTTAACCCCCCCCCCCCCCCCACCCTTTAATAAATATAAAATAAATAGCCGTGTCAACTTGTCGAGTCTAGTTAGTTAATATACGTAATTTAAAGAGTCTCGTGGGTTCGATATTTGGACTTAGTTAGCTTTCCTAGAGTTGATTGGTTCACTTGTCGGTTAGTAGTTTAGTCGAGTTTTAAAGAGTCTAGAGTATTACTTAGTGTCTAGTTTAGCGTAATTTAGTTATTAATTATTTGACTACTTTTAGCACATCAAGTTTTTGGCGTTATTGCCAGGGATTCTTGGCGATTGTTTTATTTGCTTTGATTAGACTTACTTACTATATACGTACCATTTGTTTTTGTTTTTCTTTTTGTTTTGAGTCATAGGAGTCTGATTGTCTTTTATTTCTTTTGAGTATAGTAAATATGTGTGAGATTTTGTGGTGGACCCCATTTTACCCTTATATGTTCCCAATATGTGGGGTTCTTGGCACATCATTATGCTAACCCTTCTGTGCAGCTGCAGAAAGATGTTTCGCATGGATTTCTTCTATATGATTTTGATGATCCGTATCAGCAGCCTCAGCACAACCAGGGGCAGTTTTATGGTCAATATTCTGATAGCAGCTCTGATGGAGATTGTGTTGGTGCATTGAGTAGGATAGAAGATGGTAACCCAATATATGGCTACATATACCTAAAAGATGTTAGCTGACCATAACATCATCTTGAAAAATCAGCATAGTGTTCTTACAAATCTCCAACATACAATAGAAAACATTGCTAGGAGATAGACGAGGAAGAAGAAAAAGAAGAGAAATTGAAGTATTTGAGATTTGTGGACGAGTCAATCTTAAAATTATTAGAAGAACTTAAAGTTCATGAAAAGAAGTATGACAAGTAAGAGAGAAATGTAAATTAACCTAACCCTTACATATATTTAGGGTGTATTCATGCTAATATAATGAATCAAGTTTGACAATTAAGATCACATTCAAGTATTTACCATGTATTCACCTAATCGCCTTATGTGGTCTAGTGATTAATGAGCTTATCTTTTCCCGACTACACTACTAGTCTACTACCACCACTATTATTACTTAAAAATGCATTTCATATCACTACAAGAGGGATGGACACTGATATGTGTAGGGTGTATGACTTCCAAATCATATGAAAATACTGCCACCTTCCCATGTGGATAGGGTGTGTTGCTTTATTCCATGGAGAAAGTTTGCCACATAAAATGGATTCATTTTTGGCATTTAATGTACTTGAAGAATTAAAAAAAACAAATAAAAAGTTTAAGGTACTTGTGGATATTTGTTGATAGTAGAAATGAGATGGCAATGCATGATTGGGCGGTACATGGGTAGTACGCATTAGTGCCTTTTCACCCTTAGAAACAACTTTGTATAATTTTTCAGGGGAATGTTTAAGTCAAACTCTGAAGCCAATATAAATACGGTTAAAACAATAGGGTGTCACAATAGAATTTTCCAATTTAAAAGTGGTTGTGGCTAAAGAAAAACACTAAGTTATGAAAAGAGAAAAAAAAATGTTTGGAAGGAAAGTTTGTACATAAAGAAGGCTCCGTTTAAAAGCAAGCACATCCTGTGCACGTGGTTGGATATTCCACCGTCGTCGGTATCACATTCACATACATCCTCCGGCCACCGGAAACAAACCTTCTATCTGTTCATTATCCACACTGCCATCTCCAGTCGTAACCAACCAACCGATCTGTTTGAGATGACCGGTGATAATAACCTTTCGGAACGAAACGTGAGTGAAGAAGTTTGTATGTTTGTGGAACAAAGTAAAGAGTTGCAGGAATCGGCGTCGGCGTTAATTGCTAGAAACTCACAGGATGATGCGTCGCTACGCCAACGAGCCCTGGCTCTTGATTCGAATATCAAAATGCTCCGATCTTTTATTCATTCTTCGGCTAACAAAAGAACCTTGGATTCCAAACAGGCTGAAAAAGTAACTAACCATTTGCATTCATTCGCATAGATATATATGCAGCTGTTTTTGTTCATTTGCTCCTTCCTTGCAGATGTATGATGAGTTAAGCAGAGCAAGATATGCACTCAGTGAAGGCGATGCAGCTACATATCTTCCCTGCAAATCGCATGGTATCGATATTTGAGTTATTATTTCAGTAAAAATCATAATCATATTACAATTCAATTGCTTCATTTGGTTACAGGAACCTTCTTGAGGATGTTTCTTGGTCCAATAAACGTCCGTGCTAACCGCAAAGACGTTCAGTTGAAAGTAAAAGAGGAATACTATAGGTTCAGGGTTAGAACTTCTTCATCTAAGTTTTTCTTGATTTTTTTTCTCACTTGCTTATGATATTTTTTGCGTCAAATCTGGGCAGGATAGAACTGCATATCTGTTTCTGTTTTTGCCGTTATTACTACTCGTTCTAAGGTCACAAATTTGGGATGGATGTTTCCCTGCGTTGCCTGTCCAGCTGTACCAGGTACCCTTGATTACTGTATTACGTTAAGTTAAACGTAACAGTGAAATCACAAGTCCCTAACATGTATGCGTGTTTCAGGCATGGCTGCTCTTTCTCTACACAGCGTTAGGTTTAAGAGAAAATATTTTGAGTGTTAATGGTAGCGATATACGCCCATGGTAATAATATGTGATTTATCAACCTTTTATTCAGTAACATATTAATAAAGTTTTAGATAATTATTACGAATGTATATATGACGGTGCAGGTGGATATATCATCACTATTGTGCTATGGGTATGGCACTCATCAGTCTGACTTGGGAGATAGAAAAGCAGCCGGACTGTGCACAGAAGCAGGTTGTAATATTACTACTATTAATGCTGTTGTTATTATTAAGTTTTGAGGTGTGAGAACCGAATATTCATGTGTATTTAACTGTTTTCAGAAAGGTATACAATTGTTTTTGAGATGGGCAATCATGCAAGGAGTAGTTATGCTTCTACAAAACAGATATCAAAGGCAGAGGCTTTATACGCGCATTGCAATGGGGAAGGTGCGGTTAATAATATCCCTTTTATTCATATTTTGGAATTTCTGGATTATTGCAAACTGTGTGTTTTGATTGTAGTCTAGAAGAATGGATGTTGTGTGGGGTGAAACTTCTGGAGTAAAAGGTCAAGTATGGCTGTTATTGCCTTTACTTTTCGTCTTGCAGGTAATTTACTTTCTAGTTAGTTATATCTATATATATGTATATTTAATTTATATGAGTTCGTATTGTTTTACACTCAACTGTTTATTCTTATTACAGGCTTTTGAAGCATATGTAGGTGTCTTATTGCTACAAACTGCAATGGTTGGTGTTGTTTCTGAATGGCAGGTTAGAAACTTCCAAATAATAGCTTCTGTGTAAACGAACACTAACGGAGCATGTTTGTGTTTATTTGGCTAACTTTAACTGAACAAACGATTGGACATGAGCAATTGAATGAATGAGGTTCTCTTGTGTGTGTTCGTTTGTTAAGAGAATTAATGTGCTCTTGTTCGTTTACGTTCGTTAACGGTATAATTGAACTGTTTAATAACATAAACGAATGGAGATTTGTAAACATAAATGAACGAACATAAATGAGCTAAACCAACTAAAAGTAAATGCGAACAGCAATGTGTTGAGCCTAAAATGCTATTTAAACTAGACTAAACTGTAACGGGACTAAAAAAATTAAATGAATATATTAACGAACGTAAATGAACAAATTTAAACAAATTTAAAACTAACGAACCTAAATGAATGTTAACGAACGAACGTTCACGAACATAGTTGAACGAACGAGGCTTGTGTTCATATTTGTTCGTTTAACTAAATGAACAAAGAATTTTGGTTATGTTCGTTTGTATACATAAATGAACTTCATGTCTAACAGTTCACTGATTGGTTCGTTTTACAGGCCTACTTTCATGAAAGTGGAAATTTTGACCTTTTAAATGGGTTGGTTCAGGTTATGTTTTATCTCAAACGGGCCTAAAAAAATAGCTAAAAGTTGAATAGGTCAATGGGCTCAAGCATTCAAAACATCACCCAAAGTCTAGATCACAATAAAATATAAAATATTGACAGAAGTCTATTGGTTGGTGAACTCAACATGATCCGCACCATTTTGAACCACACAGAAAATTACATATTTCGACCCGAACTTGTTTTGAATCGTTTTGTGATCCTTTTCCTTTTTTTTTTATTATTTTTTTTTTTGCTTGGCAGGTCGTTACCTCTGGAATCCTTCTTATAATAATGGCTGTCGGGAATTTTGTAAACACGGTGCAGACTCTTGTACAGAAATCTCAATTCAAAGCAAAGATGATGAGAGGTAAAAGCAAGAACGACTTAAATTGAGCATCATCCTGGAAAAAGGTCATTGATTTAGAAAGACGGCTCGATAGTTAGAACAATGATATATTAAAGAATTTTGCAAAAACACAAAGCTCTGGTATTGCCATTTATTTGGAAGTGTTGAATCTTTTGAATTAAATCACTTAAGAAGTAATTATGTGCTAAATTTACAGCGTAAAGGACTTAAAAGTGTGGTGTGAAATTGACTCGTTAAGAGATCAAATCGATGTGAGGTTAAATAAGCTCAATCCTATATCAAAGCTTGTAAAATAAACGGACTAGAGCACAAACTTTACATATCGATCTTGTCGAACCTAAACGAACTACATTATTTGTACAACTTTTAGTAAATTCATTAAATATACCGACAACATAAATCCTGAATCTCGAAACTTAAAAAACACGAGTGACTTTATTTTCTAGAAATTAGTGCTAAACTTACACTACCTCTCTTCTTTTTTTTTACTTGTTATATCAGTATTGTCGGGGTGACCCAACCCTACTTCGAAAATGTATGCCAGTTTGCCTATCACGTTATACAGGTGGTTCAAAATGGCTAAACTTTTAGGATTGCAGAGGCCAAAAACAAAAACAACACTTGGTGTCTTAGACCAATTTTCTATTATCCTTCAACAAAATAAGGCCAAAAAAATGATTTTATAACATGATATGCTGAAAAAGATCATACAAATTGCACGACTTTTGTCCCTAGTCAAATAAGTTAAATCTTTGTCAGCCAAAAAAAATCATATGTTGCACATATGATTTTTCACTCTAATGTACAATTGTTTGTTTGTTTTCTTTTTCTATTAACTTTTCGCTGGTGAATGATATGTAAAATACCATTGGGCGTTAGCCATTATTACAGTGGCGGATCTAGAACACAATTTCAGGGGTAACGTAAAAAAAGTTTTAACCGTGCATTAGAAGAAATTATTATTACTAGTTTCGCGAGTGCATGCACAAGGTAACGCATTTCGCGTGTACCGACGACTAGTTAGGTATTTTGCGAGTCCCATGCCCCTATTTCGCATAATGCGTGTGCTGGCCTGGGATACCCGTTTGGCGTGCACCAGCGCTCGGTAATGCGTTTTGCTCGTACAAGCGCCTGGTTACATGTTCAGTGTTTCTGTCCCGGTTTCGTGTTACAAACATACTAGGCCGGATTACCCCTTTAGTATGTACCGTGCCCGATTACCCATTTGGCGCATACAGGCGCTTGGTTGCCCGTTTCGTTCATATCGGCGCTTGGTAACACATTTCAAATGTGCCTTCACCCGGTTATTTAAGTTGGGCTTTTAGGTTTTAATTAAGTAGTAGGCTTTTTATCATCTTGAACTTGAAGTTGGAATATTTAAACTTGGTGATAAACCGATGTCATCGTTTTCTTTTCTTTGACGCTTAAAATTGTTACTAATAAGAGGTTGTTTACTCATATTCAAAGTTCTCTAAACAAAATTTGAACCGAAAATCGAATATCAAAGTTCCCTAAACAAAATTTGAAACAAAATCTAATATCAATAATCAATTCCAATTTGGCAATTTGAAACAAAGTGACGGACGGTTAATCAGGCATCATGTAGTGGCGTTGATAGCCGAAAGACAAGGGTACATGCACCGATCAGCCGGTGTCCCGATGATTGAGTGCTATGTGCCTTATGTCCAAGGCTTGATGCAAAACTGCTATCGAGCCGGGGGTCTCACCGAAAGCAGCCTCTCTATCCTTATAGGGTAGAGGTAAGGCTGTCTACATCTTACCCTCCTCAGACCCTACCATAGCTTTGCTATTGGTGGGATATACTGAGTACGATGATGATGATGAATTCCAATTTGGCAATTTACACATTAAACTAAAAGCTAATCAATTACAGTTTAAACATTAACCCTAAATACCTAATCAATTCAAAGTTAAACATAAACCCTAAATCCCAAATTAATTATAATTTAAACAAGAAAACGAAAAATCTTACTGAAAAGATGGAGAGGTGGGCGGTGGCTGTGGATTGTGGTGACTAGTGTGGTGTCCTCCGGCGGTGTAGACGTAGTCCGGCGGCCGGCGATGTGTTGTGTAGTGACCGGCGAGGCGGCGGCTGGGCGTTGTGGTGTGGAGACCGGTGTTGTGGTGTGCTGTGAGAGCATTCTCATCCCATTCCCTATAATTATGTGAGGGAAGTTTGCAAATTATAGGGTGACGCTGTGAGTGCTTGTGAGTGTAAATTATAGGGTGAAGAAAGAAATGCAGTGATTTTTTGTAAATTTAGGGAAATATTTGGGGAAACATGGTTTCCTCTATTTATTTTTTAATATTTATTGGATTGGTTGTGAATAGAGGGGAGATAAAACTGTAATGATAAATGTATAAAAAATATTATTTAATTGAACATGAGAGAGAATGTAGTATTTTTTAGTGTAATTATAGAGATAGAGACAGGGAACGGGTTGAAAATGCTCTGAAGCAGTGGACTCAGAACTGTGAAGCGGCTGTTGCTGTTGTAAATGGATTAGTGAACTGGTTTTGGTTTGGTTTGGGCTTTTGATGAGTTTAAAACTTAAATTGATTGGACTTAAAATAATAGTGGTAACGTTATTTTTTTCTCAGGGATAACGAAACACAAAAAACAGCCAAAATTTATTTTTTTACACTACCCTACCCTCTATGTATGTCCGCCATTGCATTATTATAAACATTACTAAAAAAGGATTGAAAGAAGTGACAAGCACAGTATTGTAGAAGACCGACAACCACTAGTTAGGATGTTAGGTTTAACATTCCACCACTAATTCAGTGGTTTGTCATTGGATCAATTAGTTCTAATTTATTTGATAAAGGACTAGAGTTTGAAAAATTAGAGTTATGAACTTTGTATTGATTATTTGAATGTTTGAAATTTAAAAAATTGTTTGTATGAATACTCAATATGGATTAGAATATCGAGTGCTTATGAGTTACCGCTAAGTTCAATATGATAATGTGAAACCCATGTTAAATTTAATATGCGTGGTAAACTATAAGGCCATCCGTAGTAGGCGTCGTGTTTAGGCGATAACCGGTGAAGAAGGGTGACACCCCCCCGGTTGATTTTAGGGGCGATTAGGGGGGGTACTTATCGCCGTTTGTGTTTAAAAAATAATACAAACGACCGTTGAACGGTCAAAATGAAAAAAAAAATTATTTTAACAATATATACCCCTTCTTCTCCAAACTCATATCCATTTCATACACTACACATAATCAAATTTTTTTAAAATACAACAAAAATGAATCCTAGAAACAACTCGAACCACCCATTCCCTTCTTTCGGTCAATTCCACGGTTCGCAAAACCAACCGAACGTAAACATGCAATGGAACCCGAACAACCGAAACCAACTGAACCAAAATTTTCCGTTTGCTTTTCCTAACCCAAAACTAAACATGTATGCCAACTACCTCATGCCCCAAAACCTCATGGCACCGTTCGGATCTACCCAACCGGAGCCGGTGACGGTGCCGGAGACTCAGACGACACGGGCCTCCGGTTCAATCCAAAAGCCGGCCCGTAAACACAAAAAAAAATCGGGTGAGCCGATGGAGCAACGTGATCCATACAAGCAATGAACCGAGGAGGAGAAAGTAGCCCTCGCAAGGGCTTGGATCGTCGTTTCGGAGGATCCCGACGTTATTAAGTTTTTTTAATATTAACTATTTATGTAACTTTATTTAGTGTTTAATAAAAATATATACTAATTGTGACAAATAATTTTAATTTGTAGCTAACTTTCAAACCACCAAGTTATTTTGGAGGAAAGTATTTGAAGCTTGGCTTTCGCTAACAGGTAAACCCGAAGACTACCGGGGTAAAGAAGCGGTTCAAGCCCACTTGAAGGGCCTTAATTCCGATTGCCAAAAGTTTGCCGAGATATACAACCGCTTCCGCGGGGGCCCATTGGCGTGCGGGCAAAATGACACCGACATCCAATCCCAAACGTTAAGCGACTTTCGAGCTCAAGGGCACACCGAAGGGCGGTTCGGGAAAGCGTTCAAGCATCTAAAATGTTAGGAAAAACTTAGGCTATGCGCGAAATGGAATGGGGAACCCACCGTTCCGGTCGCTCGAGGAGCCGGCGCATCATCCCGGCCTTCAAAAAAGTCAAGAACATTGTCCTCGAAAATCCGAGCACACCATACACACCCTCTGATGCTTGTAACTTTAACTTCGTTGACGAAAACGACGCGATTAATTTAGACGACGACGACCAAGTACATGAGTTGGCTCAACCCCGCGGGAGAGCAAGAAAAAATAATACAAATAAAGGGGAGAGTTCGTCGTCTTCACGATTCAACCCCGCGGCCAATGAAGAAGTCAAACATCTAAACGAGGTGTTAGGGTCGTTTCTAAACACATGCCGTGGAAATGGGAAACGACATGAAAGCATCCAACAAATATCACAGTTTGCTAGCCCAGGCGTTCCAACTACGACAAATGAAAGAAGATTACGAATCCCTAAAAGCGGACGGGTTACACGAAGACGATGCATTATTGCAACAACGACAAGTTTAAAAACTGCACGAATATTATGGATATTAGTTTTTCTTTGTTATGCTTTTTTTAATGTTTCTTTTTTAGTTTTAATGTATTTTTATTTAATTATTTAATTTAATGAGTTTTGATTTATTTAGTTTAATTATTAAAAGAAAATAATAAAAAATGATAGCGTGGCACTGGAGGGACTACAACACCATTACAACCCCAAAAACAAATTTCTATCATTTGCTGAATGCGCACCACGTGTCACAATTCGGCCAATTTGTTGCCCTCCACTACACATAGCCTAAGATGATATGTTACTATCTTGAATGATTATCATGATAATTATGTTAGTAAGATTTTAATGATTTAATTTGATTAAAACAAAAATAACGAGTCTCGTAACGAAACAAACGGTTCCTTAAAAGTTAGATTTTAAAAATGAAAACTTGTATAGAACAATTTTAAACATATCATAATTTTATTAACATTTGTAATGACATGTTACGTACTCTTGTTGATTATATGAAACTTAGTTTTATTATCTATTTTTTATACGAATCAACCAGCTTCGACTCGAACCAGACCGAAAAAATTAATATATATCGATAGAAAAACGGCCTGGAAACTTTCCGCCCCCATGAAATGATGGGTCTGTAAATTTCATAGGTCTGTCCTAATCGACGGTTTAAGTGAATTTGATTAATCGTTCATTCGGCTATGATTATGGGTAGAGGTGGCAATGGGAGTAGGTTGGGTTGGATTTGGGTAATGGGTCAGGATGGGTATGGGTCATGATGGATATGAGGTCAGGATGGATTTTTAAAATAGAGGGTTAGGATGGATATGAGTCAAGATGGATAAAACTAACCATCTTGACCCAAGTGAAGGTTGACATACAAAGGGTTTTCAAAAACCCCTCAAAAAAAATTCAAAAAAACTATTAAAAAAATAATAACTCAAAATATAAATAAAAAACGCAAAATGTAAAATAACTAAAATGTTTCCTCCATCATCCTCGTTCATTAAAAAAAAGAAAAAACTTTTTGTACAGGTTCAGGTTCGAGTTTTTCGGGGGGTGGGGGGGGGGGGGTTCCCGTTCGGTTTTGTTTTTTTTTTCATTTCGGTCGGTTTCGGTATTTGCTCGGTTTTTTCGGTTTCAGTGTTGTTTTGTTTTAGTCAGTTTTTTTGGTTTCATTTTCTTTTTTTTTTGTTTCGTTTCGTAACATTTGTTTTATTTTGGTCGGCTACGTTTCAGTTTTTTTGTTTCGTTTTGGTAAGTTTTTTATTGCATTTTGCTTTTTTTTTTGTTTCGTTTTGGTCAATTTTTCGGTTTCATAACGGTTTTTTTGTATCATTTTGGTCGTTTTTCTATTTCGATTTAGTTTCGTTTTCATTTTTTTTGTTTCGTTTGGTCGGTTCGGTGTTTTTGATTCGTTTTGGTCTGGTTTTTAAATTGCATTTAGTTTTTTTTTATGTTTCCTTTTGCTCAGTTTTTCAGTTTCAATTCCTTTTTTTTTTGTTTCTTTTCGGTCGTTTTTCTATTACGGTTCAGTTTCGTTTCGGTTTTTTGTTTCGCTTTGGTCGGTTTAGTGTTTTTGTTTTGTTTGATCAGGTTTCAGTTGCATTTCGCTTTTGTTTTGTTTCGTTTTGGTCGTTTTTATATTTCGGTTCAGTTTCGTTTTGTTTTTTTTGTTTTGTTTCGGTCGATTCGGTGTTTTTGTTTCGTTTTGGTCGGTTTGGTGTTTTTGTTTTGTTTTGGTCCGCTTTTTAGTTGCATTTCGTTTTTTTTGGTTTCGTTTTGGTCAACTTTTCGGTTTCATTTCGGTTTTTTTGTTTCGTTTTGGTCGTTTTTCTATTTCGATTCAGTTTTGTTTCGGTTTGGTCGATTCGGTGTTTTTGTTTAGTTTTGGTTAGATTTTCGGTTGCATTTCACTTTTTTTGTTTCGTTTTGGTCAGTTTTTCGGTTTCATTCCCGTTTTTTTTGTTTCGTTTTGGTTGTTTTTCTATTTCGGTTCAGTTTCGTTTTAGTCAGTTCGGGGTTTTTGTTTCGTTTTGATCGTTTTTTGGGTTTCGGATGAGTTTTGTTTCGCACGTGATAGTTTGGGTATTTTGAATTAGATAAATTTTGGATAATTTGGATATTTTGTTTTGACCCATTTTAACCTATAAATGAAACTCACTTGTATATTTTCAACACATTCTGACCCACTTGAAAAATTTTTATGATCCATCATAACCCATTTTACTTTTAAAGTTTATCCATCTCAACCCAAAACAATCCATTTGGGTTGGGTTTGCCACCCTTAATTACGAGTAATAGGTCTTCGTTAATTGACTTTAACCTCACCTAACCTTGTGTATTTGTGTTTTTTTAATTTTTACACCTACTTTTCAAGCTCCGAACATTTAAATTTATGCTTAAGTGTGTATAACATAATTCGGAATACCATAACTATTCTTGAAACCAACGTATTTCAGACTTTGAAATTTTAGCATTAAGCTTGGAACACCATAACCGACCTGAATAATTAACCGGCCATTCGGTTACGCTAACTACACCGAAATGAAGTAATAAAAAACGTTGGGAGCAAGCATCATCAATTCCAGCATTTTCTTTCTTTCGGTTTGAATGTTTGTCTCATGGATTCCACTAGCCCTTCAAGATCACACAAACTATTATTAGACATATCTCAAAAGACTTGGTCAAATTCAGCCTCTTTCAAACCCACAACCTCACAAATCCGAAAGACCCAACCGATCTGCAGTTCTCATTTGTCTGTTAGAGGAATCCGATCAAATCTATGTTATCCTAACCAAACGATCATCGAAGCTCTCTTCATACTCGGGTAAACACATAAATGCACTCCAGGTGTTCGATAAAATGCCTGAATGAAGTAGTTGGAACACTAGTGCATTTAAGGTGTTTGATGAAATGTCTTAATGAGGTTGAAATTTGAAATGGGTTTGTTTTGGTTTGCAGGGCATGTTTCTTTACCGGGAGGTCGAACGGATGAAGGGGATGCGGATGATATTCGGACCGCGCTGAGGGAGGCTGAGGAGGAGATCGGTTTGGATCCGACTCTTGTGGATGTTGTTGCTGTTCTTGAACCATTTGTAACCAAGGTCAAACTTTCTTCTAATCAGGGCTGTTACACTTCGGTTTCGGCTAAAACGAAACTTTGTGCTATTGTATGGTTTTGGTTCGGTTCGGTTTGGTCCTAAATAATGAATGTGGGCATAAATCATTTTATTAATTAATAACTGATTGATAACTATATATGCTAACTAAAATTACATATTTATTAAATTAAATACTTATAAATTGCTTAAAATGAAAAATAAAAGAAATGAAAATCTATAAATTCTGTTCGGTTCAGTTTTTTCGATTTTTGTTGCATGGAAACCAAAAGAGAATCATAAGTTCGGTTTTTACAAACACATAAAACCAAACCGTTGGTTTTTGTTTCGATTCGGTTTTTTAGTTTCGGATCAGTTTTTTGGTTTAATGCACCCTAGTTCTAATATGTTAAACATCAAATTAGCCCTTTTGCATATCAAAAGATTTTGAAATTTATACCCTAATTAGTAATTACAATTTTAGTTAAAGATAATGTAGGTGTTACATTTTAGCTGTCTTCCAGTATACATAGGGTTACGCATTTATCATACTTTTAATGTACCATTGTGGTTAAATTGTCAAGTGTTAATACTTTAGTGTTGTAAACTTCATCATTATCCTTTTGGATCAGTGAAATGTATCCTTTTTAAAAAATTACATGTTCTAGAGGGTGAGCCTTGAACTAACAGTTAAGGTTGCTTCTTTTTATTGCTGACAAAACTGGCATGCTGGTTAACGTATCGAAGCTGATATTACATCTTTTTTGTGTTTAATAAAAAGGATCGACTGTTTGATTGCGATGGCAGGAGAATGTAACTGTAGTTCCGGTGCTCAGTATACTATGGAATAAAAAAGCATTCAATCCGGTTCTAAACGCTGAAGAAGTAGAATCCATATTCTATGCTCCTTTTGAAATGTTTCTCAAGGTTCGTTTTCTTTATTTCTCAACCTTATTAATCATTAGACTGCATACTGGATTATGTTTTAATCACAAACATGCCAGATGCTTAAAAAGAGACCAAAAGTTTATAAATGTATATGGGCCAAATGGGATGAAAGTTGTCCAAAACGGGCAAACAACCTCCTAAGTAACTTTATTTTAGAAAGAGTAATCTGTCATTTTTGTCCATGTGGTTTAGAAAGAGTAACTTTATTCTATGAAAAGAGGAAAAAAAAGTGATTTAAAGGTCAATTGGGTTGATATTTTACAAACAATTTTGTATCTGGAGTAAAGTGCCATTTTCGTCCTTGTGGTTTGACAAATAATGCGAATTTAGTCTAAAAAGTTTATTTTTTGCATATGGACCCTCCACGTTTCCCAGTTCTTGCCAATTACATCCAAATCACTAACCCTGTTAAATTTAATCGTTAAGTCAGGGGCAGACATGTCTTTTCACCATTTCTTTATTATAATACTTATTTTAGTGAACTGCGGTTTTCGTCCTTGTGGTTTGTCCAAATATGCGGTTTTAGTCCAACAATTTCAAGTTTGCAATTTTTGTCATTGTAGTTTCATTTCACTTGCAATTAAACCCGAATTTATTAACCTCGTTAAGTCTGGTCGTTAACCCATTTGCGTGCCTCTTACGTGACGACCGGTTTTGTTGTTTTTCTCCCCAAACAAACTTCAGTACTAATTCGCAAGCCCCTTCACGTGAGGGGTTGCGGTGTATTTGGGGAAAAAGGGAAAAAGAAGGAACAAAACTGCCCCTCACGTGAAGGCACATTGATGGGTTTAACGACCAGACTTAACGAGATTAGGGAATTCGGGTTTAACTGCAAGTGAAATGAAACCATAGGGAAGAAATTTGCAAATTTGAAAATACTTGACTAAAACTACAGATTTGGACAAACCAGAAGTACGAAAAGCAGTTCACTGAAATATGTATTATAATAAAGTAAGAGTGAAAAGTCATGTCTACCCCTGACTTAACGATTAAATTTAACGGGGTTAGTGATTTTGATGTAATTGGCAAGAACTGTGAAACGTGAAGGGTCCATATGCAAAAAATAAACTTTTTGGACTAAATTCGTATTATTTGTCAAACCACAAGGACGAAAATGACACTTTACTCTTGTATCTGAAAGATCATAAGAAATTGTAATTTTTATTTGGTATAAAAAACATCAGGTGTGAAAAAAATGGATGAAAGTGACCAAACCACATGGACTAAAATGGTGTAGTTTACTCCATTTATTGGACAAAATGGGATGAAAGTCGTGTAAAACGTACAACCTCCTAAGTTGCTTTCTTTTTAAAAAAATGTAAATAATTTTGTAATGATATAGTTTTCATGACCACATTCAACTTGATTACCGCGTTGTATTCTTAATGATTGGATTTTGTTGATTCAGGACGAAAACAGGCGAGAGGAGGAGAGGGAATTTCAAGGAGACAAATATGTGCTTCATTACTTTGATTTAGAAACGGATAATAAGGTGTATGTGATATGGGCTCTAACAGCTGGGATCTTAATCTCAACGGCATCGTTAGTGTATCAGCGGGCACCGGATTTTGAACCGAGGATGCCTAAATTCTGGAAGAAAAATTATAGCAGATTCTAAGTATTCATTGTAATGTGTATTGCGATTATTGTATACCATGTAGTTGTATGTTTACGTAATATGTCCATTTGTGCTGATGTGTGATGTGGGATATACCAAATAACCTTGAATCCCGAATCTTATTTGTGTTGGTAAAAGGGTAGGATTTTTATAACATAAAACCTTAATAACCGACCTGACAATTATGATTCATTTCATCATTCTTCATCGTTCATCATATTTGCGTCACCTCAGTGCCAACTCAGCTTTACATCCAACGTTCAACAACACCACTTAATCTCTATTATACCTCATTCTCCACCATTCTATTTTATTTAATAACAAATAGACATGAACAAAAAAAAAAGAAATAAAAACAAAAAACCTGATTGGAGGGGTCAAAGGACCTGTGTGACCACCCCATTGGAACCCCGTCATTCTCCACCTAGGGGGGGAGGTGCGATGTTCCATTTCCCTCATTTAGGGATGACAATGAGTCGGGTTTGAGTCGGGTTTAGGAATTCCCAAACCCATACCCGGTTATTAAAGTCCATCCCAAACCCGTCCCAAACCTGCCGGGTTTTAATCGGGTAATTACCCGTCGGGTTTCGGGTTTTCCCATTGGGTTTCGGGTTTCCTATCGGGTTTTGATAAAATACTCGTCGGGGTATACCCGGCTCAAAACCTGACGGGTTTTGTCAAAATATAACTAATCGATTATAAAGATGGTTACCATAAAGATAAAATATTTCAAATAATTAACATGTTTCGACAAATAATTTATTTGGAATATAGTATATTTATAATATAATAATCTATATCGGGTTCATCGGGCATATAATCGGGTAAATGTGTTTATGTTATTGGGTAATCGGGTATATTATAAATCTCAAACCCGTCCCAAACCCGCGAAAAATTTTAAAACTAATCTCAATCCCGTCCCAAACCCTAATGGGTCGGGTATTACCCGCCCCATTTACATTTGGTTTCGGGTTTTCCCATCGGGTTCGGTTTTTTTTTGCCATCCCTACCCTCATTCTCCTCATTGCCTTTCACGTAGGACTCTTCCATGATCATAAATGATCTATACATAGTATAACTAAAACATTTAACAAAAAGACTAAGATCTTCAAGTCGAGTCTTGTTGAAATTTTGTGAATCCAAAGATAATGATCCATACGCCACAGTAAGAGCATGTTTGAAATTGAGTTTGAAAAATGTTTATTGGCTTATTCAAAAAACCATATTGAAAAGCCAGGATTTAGGGCTTTTGAAAAACTGTTTTTGCCTTTCATAAAGCTAAAATAAAATAAGTTATTTTTGTAAAAAAGCTATAATTTGTTATTATTTTAACAAAGTTGCTAGTATGCAGTAGGTAAACCATGCCGGAATGCATGAAAGAGCAAAAGCTGCGACTTAGCTTTGTAGCTAATATAAATAACCTGTTGGACTTCTTCAACTTTGATCGTCTACATGAGGTGTGTGTCACCAAACATTAGAGGTGGATGGCGCTTATGTGACAATCATGGGCCGGGAGGCTGAAGATGATCCACTAAACATAGGTGTATTATATATTTGTTATTTTTATTTCACGTTTTTTTTATTTGATAAAATGTAAGTTGTATTTAAAAGGGTTATTTGATTTTAAATAATCCAGTTTTTTGGTCGGGCACACACACAATTAACAAAACGTTTGACATCATTTTCAACTTTCATCTTATTTTCACTCCGAAATTAATAGAACCATAACTCTGTTAGTTTTGTATTAACAACTTACATGCTTATGTGCCTTCTATTTTTTAAAAAATGTGGTCCCACACCAACAACTCATCTTTCATCTCCATGAAGTATCTCCACCTCAATCAACCAAAGCCGCCGATGTTGCACCACCATCTACTGTACCGTCGCCACTGCCACACTCCTCCCCTTCGTGTCGTGTTCCCCCATTTCTTCACTACACATCACTGTAATAGAGACAAGCTTTATATGGGTTTAAAATTTAAAAATATGTAATCTTTACAAGACCAATTTTTTATCATTTGATAAATATGAGGATGAAAATGGTGAGTTGGGTTTTGATGATGCCGTTGAGAATTTGTGTCTATGAAGGTGCATCCGGTGCAAATGCATGAAGAAGCCAAGCCATTCATTTGGGTGCAAATTAAACAAATCGGCAGCTACGTTTCCTTTAGTTACCACATTTATTTCATATCAGTTGGGTCCTGTCGTCTCAATTTGCAATTAACCGGACAACTAAGAGATTGCTCAATTTGGTAACCGAATCGCTACCCAATAATACAAAGACTGAAGGTTATGTGGTCGTTGGTGGCGGCAGATGGTGGGCAATGACAATGACGTCGGTCTTGACGTAGAGGTGGGTGGGTAGTAGGGATAAACTCGGGATGGTACCGATACCGATCCCGAGATCCCAAAATTCAGAATTGTTTGGTAACAGGCCGAAATTTTTGATTCGGAACCGGTACCGGTGTTCCGTATAAAATTCGAGAAACACTGGTATCGTACCAATCAGTGTAACTACCAAAGAACGTTCACCACTAGTGGTCATGGTTTCATGTGGAAGAAATATGAAGTAGTGTTGCAGGGCCCACAAGCTTTGGAAAAATTGCCACATCATTAAAAAACATGCTAACTAGGAAAAAAAAATTGATGATGTTAATGTCACATTAGTTTAGTTTGGAAGAGCCAAAAGAAATAAGGTGAAAATTTGAACTAGTGGTAAATATTTTATTAGTTAGTAGTGTTCTCGGTTAACGTGAAAGTTTAGAGTATTTAAATCTAATAACCTTATTTAATAAAAACCTATTTATATAAAACTTGTAAAAAGTTTGCAAAATTATATTACATTTATATTTATTGAAGCATAATAAGTATATAAATATATTAATTTATAGGTTATAGTTTAAATAAAAAGTCCACAAAAGGTGATAAGGATAAAAAGCCATGAAACTATGACATATGGAAAATTTCAAATAGTTATCAATTTGGATGAATGGGTATATTTGAAACACTTCTCATTGATTTTGAACTCGGGTCGTATTGTAGCTATTACGAACAGAAGATCATATCAAATAGGTTAATCAAAATTGAAGATCATATTCTCTAATACAAAGTTATTGGTTTGATTTCACGTTGAATCAATTGAGATCAGTTTCTCTAAAATCGATTTGATGTTTTGAAGCAATTTAAAGAAATCGTATTTTAAGAATTGATTGGATCGTTTGAAGCATTATGCCTTTTCTATGGTTATTGCGCCTAACTGATGATACAAGTGTTAGTGATTTAAGACAACATAATGACACATATTATGTTTATAATGGGTTTAGTTGTGTCATAATGTGACGTGTTTTAATGTATTATAGTTGTGCTAGCATTTGTATTTTTATGTGTAATTGAGTATTAAATTCAATAGTCCATCGTGTTTATTTATGTCTAATTGAGTATAACTTTCATATTTTTGTCTATGTTAGCTTATTATTTTATATATATGTTTCATGTCTTTCGTGTTTTAATGTATGATATATTGTGTTAGCATTGTGTTATTTATATTGAAACCTGTGTATAATTTATGTAACATTGTGTTTTATTTATGTACTAGTTAGAATTTCAATGAAGTTGGCGTATAATGTGTTGGGTTTCAATGGTGGTTTGGAACGAAAACGGTCAAACTTTTTAACCCGTTTTAGTTAAGTATATTTGTTTAAATAATTATTAATCACATTAATAAGTAAAACGAATTAAAACGCAGCAGAAAAATTAATGATTATATCGAACCGGAAACCCGAACTCGGATATGATTACAACATATACGAGCACGATAATAAATCACAACCATAGATTTAAATTAAAGATAGATGATTTATACCTCAGTTATTGAAACCGGGTGAGACACCGAGAGATAATAAACGTTGCTAGATGGTGACACAATAACAAACAAGATTCCGGCAACTTTTCCGGCAGCCCGTGGCGGCGGCAGGTGGCTGCAGTCAGCGGCAGCAGGCGACGACAGCGGCTGGAACACGTCAATAGCAGCCCGGGAACACGGCAGAAGCAGATCCGGCGGCTGCTTAGTTTTCCGGCGACCGGCGGTAGTTTCCGGCGACTAAGGGTGGCGGCGGAGGTTGGCGGCGTCAGCAAGGAGTGGCGGCGGTGGCTGAATATGGTGGCTAGGGTTTGTTTGTGATAATGTTAGGTTAGTTAGTTATAAACAATAAGATGTTTATATACTAGAAGATCAGGGTTAAACCCAAATCTTGAACCCATTGGGCTTAAAGCCTAATCATCAAACAAAGAGGCCCAGTATACCATTTACCTTTGTTAATTATGTCTTAGCCCATTAAACAATTTAATTTGGGCTCGGTGTTCATTACTCTCGGTGTAACTCTTACCGGGTCAAATTCTGTAAGGCCCCGAACCCGGTGGCCCTACTTTCGTGTCGGATTTACTCATAAACACAGTTCTTCAAATCAGAGTTTATTAAAACTTTTCGCGGAATATAAAACATCAATCATTTGTTACAAAATATTAAATCTTTTCTTTGATACCATAAGTCAAAACTTTATATTTAAAACATCTTTACTTCTTTCTTCAGATGCCAGCCGTTCAATCCATGCCGTGTGTCATCCTCATGCTAACTCTATAATCAGCTCACCTGCGTGCATACTAAAAGTCAGCTACGCTGAGTGAGTTCTAGTTAATCGAACGCCATACAATACATACACATACATACATATCCGTAGATACATATCCATACTTCACTAGTTACCCTTCTGTTCTACATACATACCCGCTACCATACATACTTACATATCTACTATCACTAACCTCAGTCTACCGAGAGTACGTTCATAGTTCACCGTCTATACCTGTACTCAAGGTCGTGAACACGTACAAGGTTCGCAGTCCTTACCTATGTTCACCATTTATGGTACGTACAAGGATCGCGGTCCTTCCCTATACCATAGTACATCCACAACACGTACAAGGTTCGCAGTCCTTCCCTATGTTGCAACCTAATTCATAGCACGTACGAGGTTCGCAGTCCTCCCCTATGCTACAAAATCAGCACGTATAAGGTTCACAGTCCTTTCCTATGCTGAAATACATCCACAACACGTACAAGGTTCGCAGTCCTTCCCTATGTTGCAACCTAATTCATAGCACGTACGAGGTTCGCAGTCCTCCCCTATGCTACAAAATCAGCACGTATAAGGTTCACAGTCCTTTCCTATGCTGACACCTATCTACATTACGTATAAGGTTCGCAGTCCTTATCTACGTTTACATATATCATCTACTTCACGTATAAGGCTCGCAGTCCTTAACTACGCCATCACCAGCCGAGTCGATGTCCGACATAAGCTAGAGGGATTTGCCATCCTAACTTACTATGTCGAACGTAGAACTCACATGCCATTTCTTGTACCTAAATACACATACTTACATTATAACATAAGAACACTCTAGGCATTCTTTACCTCATTCATTTAACAACCATACCCCTTGTCGTTACGTGCAATATCCGAAGATCGTTCACGCCCCGACAAGTATTCATTTGAAATATTCATACATCTACGATATATAATATTCGTACCTTTATTTTTAACCTGACAGTACGCGCAATATCCGAAGATCGTTCGCGTACCGACAAACAATCATTCATATCTATCACACATATCACATATGACATACACTTATCACTTAGGATAAATGTATTAACAACACATCGAGTATGCACACAGCCCCGAAAACATAACAAGGAATGGGGCTAGAAACTCACCTGAACTCTGCTTCTTTTTCTGATAGCTGTAAATCCCTTCTCTATCTGAGCTCGGCTGACTGTACAAGTTACACGTATCAATACTCGTCTGATCTAATCTGGTGGCCTAGTATTAGCTTACTTTAACTTATCGCTATATAAATTATTTTCTAATCAAACTTGGCTTTAGGCGAAGTTAACCCTCGGGAGAACTTGGCTTCAGGCGAAGTTAAACCTCGGGCGAACTTGGCTTCAGGCGAAGTTATCCTTAGGCGAACTTGGCTTCAGGCGAAGTTATCCTTAGGCGAACTTGGCCGTAGGCGAAGTTAAACCTCGGGCGAACTTGGCTTCAGGCGAAGTTAAACTTAGGCGAACTTGGCTTCAGGCGAAGTTATCCTTAGGCGAACTTGGCCGTAGGCGAAGTTATCCTTAGGCGAAGTTACGCTTGAAGGCGAAGTTACGCTTGAAGGCGAAGTTCATCAGGCGAACTTAATCTTGCAGGCGAAGTTATCGCGCTGCAGATCTGTTTGCCCATAAATCCTTCGTTTCTTAGCCAAATAACTCGATTTTGGTACCCACGGATTCGTATGATCGGCGCCTACAAATCCCAACCATCAAATCGGCCTAAAATCGACGTTTTAGGGGTCCGATTTGGGCAGTTTGGGTTTCGGGTCCGGTTAACCCATCCAATCCTAACCATTTACAGTAATATAAGCTTTGTTGGATTTGTTCTTACCTTACCAACTCAGATCTATCAACAAAATCTCGGGTCTCGGCTTCGAATCTTGATCGGTTAGAATGTGTGTGTATGTGTGTGTTAGGAGTTTTAGGGTGTAGGGTGAGAATGAAGATATTTTGGGTTTAGGGGATATTTATATCCCTTAAATCCCATTCTCATCTAACCCATCTCAATTAATCCAAATCCATAACCAACGTCCATTACCCGACACTAGCCCGACCCATACCAACTCCTACTCTTTTATATCCCGATAACCCGAGTAAACTTTCCCTCTATTATTAAGTAATATAATTAATATTATCTTGAAATTTCGGGATGTTACAAATTCGGTTCGGTCCACGTTGACTTGACCCGAACCGACCATAAAATCCAACAGTCTCCCACTTGGACGGATTTGGGTCAAGTATCACAACGCTAACAGTTAGAGGCGTTCTAGCTACACATAACTGTCCCCAACCGATCATGACATTTTTAAATCCATAACCAAAATATCTTGGAATACCTTATTGCAAGATAATGAATTTAAAGTAATCGTTGTCATCTATCCTTTTTGTATGAGACATCAGTTGAACAATGAGACATGGATCAAATCAATCTCATATAGTGTTTAATTATTGTAGTTCTCGATATAGAGTCAAAGTGGTCCAATCAAACACACAGTAAGTTTGGGTAAGGCCTCACACTTTACCAGCTAGAATCAACGAGGGCGCCAATATGTCTAACTGTTACATTTTAATGTAAGAGTACAGAATCCCATCTTGACTACATACAACTCCCACTGAACTTTAGAACATTCCCAATCAATGCCTTTATAGCTGGCAGTTACGCAACAGCGGTTAACATGATCAAAGAATATTCCTCGGTAAACGAAAGTTCCAATATGTATCTCAGGTCTAAGGATACTAAATGAGCATACTATTATCAAAACATCTTATGATCAAGATCCATGAAGATGATTTGATGCGAGTTACATAAAACGTCATTCATAAGGAGGTCTTCGAGTTTGGAAGTCCCAAAGTCAGAATAGTCTTAATTCAGTGTTCCCACGAGTCTGACCGACTACGGATAATTTAGAATACAATATTCACGGATTAAACGTATTAAAAAGAACACAGTTGTATTATTTAACGTTTGCATTTAACCATTAAATCAAAAGTGAACTAAAAAGTACAACCGTTTAAATGTTCATACATTCAAATACTAAATCAAAATAAATCACTAGCAAGTCTAAGCCCGATATCATCTCTATGCTGATCATGCTTGTTCTGAGTCATGGGCTTAGTGAACGGGTCAGCTAGATTTTGATCTGTGTCAACTTTGCTTATTACGATGTCACCTCGTTCCAATATTTCCCGAATAAGATGGAACTTCCTTAGAATGTGTTTGGTTCTGTGATGAGACCTTGGCTCTTTGGCTTGAGCAATAGCACCTGTGTTATCACAGAACACCTCGATTGGTTTGAGAATACTCGGAACCACGTCGAGATCGGTGATGAACTTCTTCATCCAAGCAGCCTCCTTAGAAGCATCCGATGCAGCTATATATTCAGATTCGGTGGTAGAATCCGCCACTACACTCTACTTGGAGCTCTTCCAATAAACAGCTCCTCCATTGAGAGTGAAAACGAAACCTGACTGTGAGCGAGAATCATCTCGGTCAGTTTGGAAGCTAGCATCAGTGTAACACTTTATAGTGAGCTCCTCTTCCACTCCCCCAAACACCAAGAACATATCTTTGGTCCTATTTAAGTACCTTAGAATGTTTTTTACATCAGTCCAATGGGCAATGCCAGGACTCTGTTGAAAACTACTGGTCATGCTCAAGGCATACGAGACGTCAGGTCTAGTACACAACATAGCATACATGATAGAGCCAACCGCAGAAGCCTATGGAATTGCTTGCATACGCTTAGATTCAATGTCCGTTGCCAGAGATTGCAATTTGCTCAACACGGTTCCTTTAGTCATTGGAACAGTTCCTTTCTTGGAGTTTTCCATTGAGAAGCGTGCCATTACTTTGTCTATGTAAGTACTTTGATTTAGCCCTAGAATCCGCTTAGATCTATCTCTATCGATCTTTATTCCTAGAATATATGCGGCTTCTCCAAGATCTTTCATTGCAAAACAAGATTCCAACCAGTGCTTAACTTCCTTAAGCATAGGAATGTTGTTTCCAATGATCAGTATATCATCCACATACAAGATGAGGAATGATATAGTGCTCCCACTAGCCTTTCTGTAAACACAAGGCTCATCTTCATTTTTGACAAAACCAAACTCTTTGATTTTCTCATCAAAGTGAAGATTCCAGCTTCGAGATGCTTGCTTAAGTCCATAAATAGACTTATTTAATTTGCAAACCCTATTAGGATATTTTGGATTGACAAAACCTTCAGACTGAACCATATAGACATATTCAGAAAGATGCCCATTAAGAAAAGCAGTTTTGACATCCATTTGCCATATCTCATAGTCATAATATGCAGCAATAGCAAGTAATATCCTTATTGACTTATTCATAGCAACGAGCGAGAAGGTTTCATCATAGTCAAAACCTTGAGTTTGAGTAAAACCTTTCGCGACTAGCCGTGCCTTATAGGTTTGCACATTTCCATGCATGTCGGTTTTTCTCTTGAAAATCCATTTGCTCCCTACTGCCCGACTATCGGGGGGTAGCTTAACCAAGTTCCAAACTTGGTTATCCTGCATGGATTGCATCTCGGCGTTCATGGCATCTTGCCATTTCTCGGTTTCTGGATCCAAGATAGCAGATTTGTAGTTAGTAGGCTCGTCGCCAGACTCGGCTACTAATAAGACTTCGGGACCATCTAAATGCCATAGGTATCTAGAATTTGGTACGGGAGTCCTACTACTTCTGCGAACGCTTGTGTTCCTGCCTGATGTATCAGCAACAACATCTTGTTGATCAGACACTCCAACTTCCTCAGCGGTTGTTTGTGGTTCATGAATTTCTTTAAGATCGACAATGTTATCTCTAGTTCCTCGATTGAGAAATTTCTCCTCAAGGAAGTGGCCTTTCCTCTTGATAGAAATCGTATTTGTATCAGGATGAAAGAAGTAATACCCGCTTTGGTTATAATATCTGACGAAAACAACTTTTACGCCGCAGGGATCAAGTTTGTCATCAGACTCACTTGAGATGTAAGCATCACATCCCCATACTCTAAGGTAAGACAATTTGGGCTTCTTTCCCTTATGCCATATCTCATATGAGGTTTGGTCTATCTTCTTAGTTGGAGCTACATTGACAATGCGGGCGGCGGTCATAAGGGCGTAACCCCAAAAGGAGTGAGGCAAGTTAGTTCTACACATCATCGATCGAACCATGTTTAGCAAAGTTCAATTTCTCCTCTCGATCACGCCATTATGTTGGGGTGTGCTAGGTGGTGTGAGCTGTGAAACAATTCCATGCTCTTTTAGATGAGTGATGAATTCTGAGCTGAGATACTCTCCACCTCGATCTGATCGAAGCATTTTAATGGTTTTACCAAGTTGGTTTTCCACTTCGTTTTGAAACTCTTTGAACCTTTCAAAAGTTTCATGCTTGTGTTTCATAAGATACACATAAGCGTATCGACTATAATCGTCGATAAAAGAAACGAAGTATCTTTCAGGATTTCTAGTCATGGTTTTGAAAGGTCCACATACATCAGTATGTATGAGTCCTAACAGATCACTTGCTCGTTCACTTTTATTGGTGAAGGAGTCTTTGGCGAGTTTGCCAGCTAAGCAAGATTCGCAATCATCAAACGAGTCCGGTCCTGTGGATTCAATAATCCCTTCGGATTGGAGTCTTTTAACTCTTGCCTTGCTTATGTGGCCAGGTCGGCAATGCCATAGAAAATTATCATTGATGTTAGTCTTGATACGTTTTGAAAGATGATATATGTTATTATCCGGTTGAACATCAATCTCATAAATACCATTTTGAGGTTTAGCCTCAAAATAAAAGATATCATTTAAGTAAGCAGAAATAGCCATGCCATTAAAAACGTACTTAAAACCATGTTCAAGCAACAATGAAAATGAAATGATGTTTCTGGTCAAACCAGGAGCATACAAACAATTATTCAAAGGAAAAACTAGGCCAGATTGACAAGTAAAATGAAAAATCCAGTTGCCAGAACTGGTACTCTCTTCCCATCTCCAACGATGAGTTCCATGCTGCCTTTATTTAGTTTCTTCCACTTCTCAGGCTCTTGCAAGACATTAACAATGTGGAAACCACATCTGGTATCAAATACCCATGTGTTGCTAGAGACAGTGAAAAGTTCTGTAACGTATATGGAAATACCTCGAGAAGAGCCTTCACCATTGGCCTTCCTCTTTGCTAGCTCAGCTAGATGCTCGGGGCAGTTATGCATACAGTGCCCCATCTTGTTGCACTTGTAGCACTGGCGCTCCTCAGGAGGCAGCGGTGGTGCCTTTGCAACTTTCTTGTTAGTGTTGGTGGCATATTTGGCAGCAACAGTAACTTCCTTCTTGCCTTTTCCCTTATAACCCTGATTCTTGGTATTAGGCTTCTTTACACCAGCAGATAAGATCATCAAAACTTGATTGGTCTTAGAAGGAATGTTCATCTCAGCTGTTTTGAGCATGTTGTGAAGCTCCGGCACTGTCTTTACCCAACCATTCATGTAGAAATTCATTACGAACTGGTCGTAAGAGCTGGGGAGAGAGTTGAGGATGAAATCCGATGCCATCTCATCAAGCATGGGATAATCAAGTTTCTTGAGCTGATCGATGTGCCCCTTCATCTTAAGAACATGCGCACTAACAGGAAACCCTTCTGCCATCTTGCAACTTATGAGTTGTTTCATGGTATCGAACCGTTCCTGACGGGCTTGTTTCTGGAACATGCCCGTGAGTTGTTCCAGCATATCATAGGCACCAAAGTCTTCTAAGCCTTTAGCAATCTCAGAAGTCATGGTGGCTAGCATAATACAGGAGACCTCAGCCGAGTCATCCCTATGCTTGTCAAGAGCTTTTCGAGCAGCGACTGTGTTGTTTTCAGGCTCGTTAGGAACAGGTCCATCGAGAACATACAGGCGTTTTGCCATTGTAAGAACTAGTCTTATGTTGCGGTGCAATTCGATGAAGTTGGTACCGTTCAGTTTCTCCTTCTCAAGGATAGACTTAAGGGCGTAGGGTGAATTTTTGTTTGATGACATCTGATTAAAAGCAAAAGTAAATTTAATTAGTATTTTCGAAGTAGTAGTCCTATTATTAATGACCCAATAACATTAATGAATAGGAGCATGAGAATCTGGCTTCTAGTTATTAAAGGTAGCTGTAGCACACAACATTAATAAGTGGTTAGGCAGACTGACAACGATTGTCAATTGTGAATAGAGCACAACTCTCGGTTATGAGGCCTATAGGGACAACGATTGTCGGTATAGATACGTTTAGCCTCATCTTTGCCCACTTTAAGTCTCCAGACAGATTTAGCACGTAACAGGAGAGTAAAGTAATATTTGTCCTAGTACAGTGACGTGTGAAAGCGTCGGATGTGTAAACGAAACGCTTTCACCTTAATGGGATAGGCTAGAAAACAAGTGCGGTGCTTTAGCTCCAAGCACTCGAAATTTTGCAGCATGCCTCAAGTGTGACTTGTAGTAGGATTGGCACAAACTATTGGTTTTAAATTGGGATTAATTTTATAATTACCGAATAGAGTAAAAGGTCAAATTTTATTGTATTTATTATCGGGACAAAATTTATGAACCCTTTCATCTCTCAGGACACTTAGTTTTAAATAACCTATTAAAACTAAGTTTGTCGCGATATGACTAACCAATTTTAAGTTAATAGAAAACTATTAAGTTATTAGTTTTGGAAATCAAAACGCTTTTAATTTGCAAAACATAAATGGTTAATTAAAAAATGTTTATTTTCCAATTTTATTTGGTATTAAGTTCGTGATAATATAATCATATTATAAACAAACCAAGCAACCAAAATAGCAAATAATAATATGTAAATCCTTATGGCCATAAGGTGATCGGTCTCGCTAGAGCCAATTAGGGAGACCGATCGGGTCAAGGGGTTCACAACACAAAACAACCACAAGGATGGACTTCAATGTGCATCCCGTCATCTTGTCTGAACTCCCACTAACTCCAAGAAATCCTTGAGCTCGTCCTTGGTTATCATCGCGTCTTCTTTATTACAAATTTATAACTAACAACAATTTGCCCTATTACAAATTTGAACCATCCAATATGGCCAAAAGAAAACCGAAAAATAAAATAATAACCGATTACAATTTTGAACCATCTATATGGCCAAATAATAAACTCAACAACCAAACACAACCAAACAAACATAGGTCGGGGCCGGATTTACATATTCAAAATAAATAAATTTCGGGTCGTTTTAACTTGGTCAAATAAAATAAACAAAACTTTGACCAAATCTAAAATTACCCGAAAACAAATCTAGATCTACAAACTTTAAACGATTTAATGTTTGAGATGTAGATCCGGTTTAAACGAACCGGGATCGACTCGTACGTTGTAACCGCGGCTCTGATACCACTGTTGGGTTTCAATGGTGGTTCAGAACGAAAACGGTCAAACTTTTTAACCCGTTTTAGTTAAGTATATTCGTTTAAATAATTATTAATCACATTAATAAGTAAACGGATTAAAACGCAGCGGAAAAATTAATGATTAAATCGAACCGGAAACCCGAACTCGGATCCGGTTACAGCATATACGATCACGATAATAAATCACAACCATAGATTTAAAGATAGATGATTTATACCTCGGTTATCGAAACCGGGTGAGACACCGAGAGATAATAAACATTTCTAGATGGTGACACAATAACAAACAAGATTCCGGCAACTTTTCCGGCAGCCCGCGACGGCGGAGGCAGGTGGCGGCAGTCAACGGCAGCGGCTGGAACACGTCAACAGCAGCGCGGGAACACGGCAGCAGCAGATCCGGCGACCGCGGTAGTTTCTGACGACTGAGGGTGGCGGCGGAGGTTGGCGGCGCCGGCAAGGAGTGGCGGCGTCGGCTGAATATGGTGGCTAGGGTTTGTTTGTGATAATGTTAGGTTAGTTAGTTATAAACAATAAGATGTTTATATACGAGAAGATTAGGGTTAAACCCAAATCTTGAACCCATTGGGCTTAAAGCCTAATCATCAAACAAAGAGGCCCAGTATACCATTTACCTTTGTTAATTATGTCTTAGCCCATTAAACAATTTAATTTGGGCTAGGTGTTCATTACTCTCGGTATAACTCTTACCGGGTCAGATTCGGTTCGGTCCACATTGACTTGACCCGAACCGACCATAAAATCCAACATAATGTGTATCACCTAGTTATGGGAAAATACATTACACACATGTTGTGAGTCAGTAAGTTAAACATGCTATTGGTATGGTGTTTGATTGTTTTACCTTGCCTATGCCTTTTATCTTAAGTATGCTCTGGCTAGTGGTTTCTCAGTTAGTAAGAACACTTCATACAACAATAGCGATCTTGTTAATTGAAGTATTATGTTTGTTCTAAGTAAGGGTTTAAAATTGGAATTTCTTTAAATACTTTGGATGATGCAAATATGGGTAAAGCAAAGTGTAGGAAACAATCCAAGAGAACTGGATGCAATGCACATTTAGGTTAAACAATAATGAAAGTTTGAGGTATATGTTTTTCGAAAAGAACATAACCACACTTATATGCGTGAATAAGATGTTAAGTTTTTGATTATGCCAGAATGGTCGATCATGTTTAAAAAATGCTATTCAGGTGTCGTTGAACGTAAATCTTGGGCTTGTTAGAGCATTTAACATTTTGAAAAGTTTGTATGGTTGTTATGAGGAACTAGGTAATTAAAAGAGTCTTGTGAGTTCGATATCCCGACTTACATAGATTTACAAGAGTCGATCGGTTCACTTGCTGGTTAGTAGTTCAGTTGAGGCTTAGAGAGTCTAGAGTATTACTTAGTGTCTAGGTAAGGATAAATTTAGTTAATAATTATTAGACTACTTTTATTACATCAAGTTTTTGGCCCAGTTGACGGGGAAATCTTGATGATTGCGTTCATTAGCTTTTATTTGAGTTTCTTGATACATACGTGTTATTTGTATTTTGTTTTGTTTTTGAGTCGTAGGAGTCTAAGTAGTTTTTTTTATTATTTTTTCTTTTTTTTCGAGTCGGTTTTGAGTCGTAGGAGTTAGGTTAATACAGTTTTGTTTAATTGCTTTAAATTAGTTTCGTTTTCTTTAATTTATTGTTTATTTTACTATTATTTAGTGCTCGTGATCCTTTTCTATTTAAGTTTATCTCTATAGTGATCTTCGTGGATTGTTACTACGGGACCAGATTTGAAGATGACCCAATATCAAAGAGGTTACACAGTGCGGGAGGTGAAACCTAAATTCTGCCGGGTGTTTGTTAAGATGGGGAATGTTCTCGGTTGTAAAGACTTATATGGTGCAATGATGTATCACATACCACATCTAAATGAGATATTAATCGATTTATTACGTGTCATCCATAGCTCTAATACAAATACACCACCTTCGTATGAACTAATTACATAGGATTTTTGGCTAGCCTTAATGAGTCAAATTCAATTTAGCGAGCGACGATCGTGTTTGAGGATGTTGGGTTGAAGAATCAAACAGAGGAGTGTATTCCCTCTTGGGAGGACGAGTTTAAGGATGAATTTGGTGAAGATTTGGTGGGTTTAGCCAATATGGATGAGAAAGAGTTTAACCCCGAAAGAGATCTTGAGGATCTTGAAGTATTGTTATTCGAGGAGCCAATTAAGAAACTAAATGTCAAAGAGGAATCACAAGGGATATCCGAAGAATTGAAGAATAAAAAACTGCATCATTTTAAAACATCATCCGCATCTGCACGGTGAAGCTGATCAATTTTTCGAAATACGTGTTCGTGGATCGCCATGTAGCGCCAGAGCCCCCAAGATGGATATATAGACTCTAGAATCTAAGTGTGTCGAATTTTTCATATCCTCATAATTTCAAGAATTGGTGGATCAAGTCAAATGCATATTTTTGGACCCACATGAATTTGGAAATTAGTTTCTTCCCAACTAATTATAAAAGGAGAGTGTTGAAGAGCATTGATGGGAAGCAGATAAAGGAGCAGCCTCTTGATTGAGGTTTTAGGAGCGATTCCAACTGAAGACTCTTTTGTAAATTAGCACTCCCCGAGAGGCAACCTGTTACTATGTTTTCATTCTATTTTTCTTCTTATTTTGGTTTTACTTCTTTGATCTTTCGGGTGTTTCTTCTCTTACTTGCAGGTTGCTCCAAGGTTGCTTATGAGATGGTTGATAAGATATGTTTTTAAACAAGTGTGGGGATGCCGCTTGTTTTAAAATTGTCTCTTTTGTTCGTGAAAGATTAACTTATTTGAACATAGTTTGCTAATCGCGTTCGAAATGGAAGACGCGGAACACGAATCACGAGGTATATCGTCTATTTACCAAGGGATTTTGTTCGACTTCATTAGTTATTTTTATTTTCCGCATAATTTTGTTCGTAATTTCATTTTTCTAACATTGAGGAAAATGTGAAGTTTAAGTATGGGGATGGGAAATGGATGTGTTTTGGCAAAAAATAAAAATAAAAATATTGAAAAAAACTGATTGAAAAACTAATTGAAAAACTAAAAAAATTTCATGAGAAATAGAAATTTATTTTTTGCAAATAGTGGAAAATAATCGATATATCAGAAATTGGTTTTTCAAACTACTAATATATATGAGATAATATAAAAAAAGTGTACTAAGTTGGGATGTGTCGGTAGGCCCAACTAGTTTTGAAAGGTTTCCCATTGCATATTCTTAATAAACCTAATTAATCGTAGATTTTCTGGGTTCTCATCCTAAGGGGGATAGTGAAGCTGGAATTCGATAAGGCTTAGGGAGTATTACCATAAGCTAACTACCCTAAGGTGGTGAGAATTAGATACATTTTGAATCATCACAACACTCCGTTTTATAAAAATAAATAAAGATTGGTGGCGCCCCGCCATGTCCAAGTTTTATGCGAGCTATATCCATTAGTTATATTTATAGGTTAAAGATGCCTAAGTGCAAAATCATTAAAAAACAAGTTATAAGTGTTCCAGGAATTGGTCCGAAAATAAAATGAATTGAGAAAGTTATTAATATAAAAATGCCAAGGAAGCATTTTCAAAAATAGAAAAAGAGACCAACGTGCTCATACTAGATTAGGCCGAGAGTTTACGTGTTACCAAGGGGATGGTGACTCTGAGGATACACTATTGGAGCTCAAGGTTTATAGTCAATAAATATTTTATTAGGGAACACATAGGACAAAGTCCAATAATGTTTAGGGCATGCTCATACGACGTTACTTGACCTATAATCCATAATTCCATCTAAGTGCATTTTCTTCTTGCTGGTAGGGGGTTCTCATCTTACTATAATAAGTTAAACTAGTCTGCTTCAACCCAGTTTTTAATTGTCTTTATTATGTTTGAGATGTGGTAGGTGGATCTGTAACTCTAAAGGTGTGATACCCATAGGTTTTTGGTATCACTTAAACTAAATTGCTTAATGTGCGTCGGACTTGATAGGCTGGTGGTTAGGTTTAAGTGGACAACAATATCAGTAATCGTGGTTTCTAAGTTTATCTGAGCTTTCAGATAATCTAAATGGTTTCAAGACCATATTTCTGATTATGATTCCAATGCATAAGTTTTTTTTAGGGACGAGAAAGGAGTAAGTGTGTGGATATTTGGTATAATGATAAATATGTATATTTCCTATGCATATTTCATATAGTATTTTTACTAGTTTTTGTTTGTTTTTAATTAGAATTTGTATACTACTAATATATTTGTGTTTTTAGGTTCTGGGAGTTAAATACAGCTAAAAAGAGCGAAAAAGAAACTAAAATAAGCTAAAACGAAGTGCAGGGACGAATCAATTTTGAACTAGAATGAACCAGTAGAAGAACCGGTCGAACTGGCAAAGAACCGGACCAGATGGACTTCTTTTCGTCACACGACCAAGTGAGCATACCACGCCATGCAACATGGCATGATAATTTTGTGGTATTATCGTTTGTCGCCACACGCGACCAACTTACATATGCTCGTCGCGTGACACAACGGGCCTATTTTTCCAGAAAGTTCCAACGTTTGCATAATCGTATATAAATTGTAACATCCGTTATTTTCCGTATTTGTTGTATCGACTCGTAATATAATTCCGGTCTTGGATTATTTATAAAAGTTCATTTAATTTATTTATCATGTGTTGGTATCGTTACAAATCGTGCATGGATTTTAAATATGAAGTTTTAGCGACTAAAAAATCAGTTTTATAAACTTAAGGAACTATATTTGACAAAATTGAAACTTATGATGGAAACCCTCGTCGTCGCGTCACGCGATGAGGATGTCTCACTTGACCGCGCGACGCGACCAAACAATAGTCAGCAGCTGGTTCGTTTTTGTAGCAGGTCGGCATTGTTTTTAGTTCGGTTCAGCTCGTTTAGGTGCGTTTTGACTTGTTTAACCACTCAAACGCTGCCCAAATCAAATATTATTCAAGCTAGAATGCTTCCCGAACATTCCCCATGAAATACTAAAAACCTATGAATTGTATCGATTATTATAAGATAATTATCATGTCTTAAGTGTTTATCTCATTCATTTTGAGTTTCAAACGAATTATCATCAAATTGACGATAATCATTAACCTAAATTTGATTCCTATATAAAGAGAGGTAGTAAGTTGTTCATAACTTGTATCTCAGCTTACGAATCTCCTCCTCTCTCACGAATTCAAGATCTAAGTTCTAGTGTTCTTCACGGTTTGACTTTCAAAAGTCAGCGTTCTTCATCTTCTCGATTTCTCCTAGTTCTAATCCAAATTCTGGGTAAGTTTGTACATCAAAATTGTTCTAATTCATCATCACATCAAAATCCCTCATTCAATTTCAAAGGATTGAGGGGTTACCATGTTCAATTTAATCGTGTATGCTGAGTAATTCACACTCCTCTTTTTGATTTTTTACTTTTTTTTTGGTGGTAACATGCGTACCATACACATAAAAGTTATTTATTTTTTTACATCTATATCTCATTAACCACAATTTGATACTATGTGTTTATGGATTTATTGCTAAACAATGATATTCTATATGGTTATGTGTTTATTTTTATTGCTTGGTGGTTGGGCCACCTCATCCTCATCTAGCATGCATACATTACCTCGGTAAGCTGGCTTTGTGCTAGGACGAAAGGTTCCACATCTATTTTTTTGGTAATTTTTATATAGCATTAATGTTGTAATTGTTTATAATGTCACACCCTCACTTAGGGCCTAGGCGTGTGACCAAAAATTGGTACCTGTTTTGCAAATATTCAGAGTTTAGCGGAAGTCTTGAAATTATATTAAAATATTAATATAACATTTTGAAACCTTTGTAAAATATTTATTTTGTTTGAAAAGCTTCTCGGATAATAAATACCCGAGTGTTTAATTTATAAACCTCGTTTAATTTTACAAATCATATTATTTACATTCTTATAATAAAACCGAGCCATCTCTAGCTTGCGAGTGTCTATCTTCTTGGATGGATATAATTCCATGCAACCTGTACCATCTTTATTTCCTGAAATGTTATGGAAAAAATACGTCAGCGATATGCTTGTGAATCGTTGACTCTAAAAACATTTTATAAATCTTTCTTTGACTAACAAGATAGTTTTCGTGAAACAATTTCAGCAGAAACGTCTATTATTTCTTGGATTTGTACCACTTGCCATACACACACAATTACGGTTATTCCAGGAACTGATGCCCATTGGGAACTGACGCCCATTGGGAACTGATGCCCATTGGAGAACTTTTATTATGATCTCTAGTCTGCGGCCGCGTAGCCTTGACTGTTAGACTAGATTAATTATTTTTGGTTCCAACATGTGCACTCGGTCTGAGTTGCTTTTATTTTCTATCTTGTATTTTAATAGGGATCACGTAATCCCATAAATCTTTATTTGACTGTCTTTGTTTAAGATAAACAGCTCATTTATCTTGACTGAAAAAAGTTTAACGTATTCACCAGTGACGTCTGTTCTGAATAATGTGGTGATCTCGTTTGAAAACCTTTGTGAATGAATGAATGATTGAATGATTGACCTATAAGAAAATAGGTTTGTATAAATACCCGGATCGTCTTTTAATCCGGCTACAGACCTTTAGTCTAGTTTTGATAGCTTAAACCTTGATTGATCGTTTGTTTGAATAAAACATTTTGGACATGAATTATTTTTCTTTATTTGCTAATCATGTACTTGGTTTCTTCTTCAAGAAGAAATGTTTATGATATGTTTCTTCTTCAAGAAGAAACGTCATCTATCTATAACCTTTGTATGTGAAGTCTTATGTTTCTTAATCATAAAGAAACATTATTTTGACTATAACCTTTGTATGTAAACTTTTACTTTTCTTAATATTCCAACTATACCACTTGTAAGTAAAAGTTTAGGTTTCTTAATTATGAAGAAACTATATTTTTGCTATAATATTTGTTTATATTATTTTGTATTTCTTAATTATAAAGAAATATTTATTCAATTTTACCCTTTTAATTTTGATCAAGGTCTAGGCTATACCCCTGACTAGGGTCTAAGCCTTTATTATTTTATTAATATTTTATTCGGGCATTATGCCTACCTTGATTGGGTTATTATTTCCTAGATTCTAGGGCAGAACTACGACGCTTACACGTATATTGAGAATCTTGATCAACAACTCCTCGGCACGCAAATCGAGGCAACTTTCGGTGGTCACCGGGTCATGCACGTTCTTCGAGGTAGAAAGTCGGTATATGGTACGGATTACAAGGTGATGATTGTCGGGTTGGTGGCACGGAAACCGTGGTAGATAGAGAAAGTTTCTATAGAGAGAGAGAGAGAGAGTGGGATTTTGGTGTGATGAGAATGTGCCATAACACCTCCTATTATAGCTGAAAATTGGTCCCATCGCGATACGCGATGGACCCTTCCTTTATGGTCATCGCGTTTCGCGATGACTCTTTATTCTGCGAGGCCGCCACGTGTTGACACGTGGCTAACACATCTGCCACGTGGCCTGACACGTTTGCCACGTGTCACGGTTGTAACACGTGTTGATGCGTCATCATAGGCAGTCGCGATACGCGATGGAATTATGGTGGGACTCATCACGTATCGCGATGGGTCTCTAAATATAATTTTTCATTTTTGGTCCTTCGTCTTTTGATAGCTTGTCACTTCTGGTCTTACTCTAATTGTCCAAAAATACTAAGGAGGCTCTCAAGCGGCTCGCGGCGTTGCGAAGTTCAAAATGCGCCATCAAAGCGCCACATTGCGCCCTTCGCCCTGGTCCTCGCCCGAGCCTGAGCCCGTGCGCGTGCGCGTCGGGTGCTCCGCACCCTCCGCTAGGATCACTTGGTGCATGCCTGGCATAAAAGAATATTACTAAGGAAAATCTCTTCCTTATAAAGAGCTTCCATTTCTTTACCACTTTCCATGTGGGATGGGATTTTTATTCCTTATTTATACCCATGTGGAATGCTCCCACTTTCTTACATCTTTCCATGTGGGATGAGTTTTCTTTATTCCATATCCTTTACATGGATTTTCTTTATGGAATGTTTTTTATTTACTTATTTTAATTTTTCTCATTACTTATTTGGAAAATGTTTTTGATCCTCCAATTTTCCTAAGTTGTCAAATTTGTATCAAAATTTTTTGGGATGTTACATCCTCCCACCTTGGAATGAATCTCGTCCTCGAGATTCGTTGTGAGTGATTCTTTTGCTTACTAACAGGTTTCTTCTAATATGTTCTTTGAGTTTAACTTGATTGCAATCCTTTATTTGTTGTTAACTTACATCTTTGGGTGACGTATTCAGTCAATAGTTCATAATATCATAAGTAATTGTAAATTGCTAAGCACAATGGCCAGTTATGTTTAACTATTTACCTTATCTTTTGTATTATAAGTATTTACTAATATTAACAAGATTGCTTCTTGGATTCAGTCTATCGAATCCTTTTAACTTACTCATCTTGACACCTTTCAAGATTCTCATATCTTGTGTAATGATATCCTATACTTTATAATTTTGACGAATTCTTTCCGTTTATTCCTATCAATTATACTCTTAAACTTTCAAAGTTTGTATAATTGATTTTTCCTTGAGTAGACATGTTCTTATGTCTTAGTTTTATTTGTTTCATCTTTAGTTCATCTTTCTATAAATGGTGATGATTAAATAACATACTTTCTTGTATTTTGAAAATTTTACTCTCTTTTCCTTTGCATATAAGCGTTCTTGTGTAAAGACACGATCTATATGCTAATATCTTTCTTTATATACATTAGGGATTTAAATACCCTTATATGATTACAAAATTTCTCATTTAAAACGAGATTACAAACACTTTACAAGAGCTAACTAAACTATCAGTTATTTCTAATGCCTTTAGATCTTGACTTTTGTTGGCATGCTCTTGTCTACTTCTATTCTTGATCTTCGGATGCTTCTCGTATGTTCAACATATTAGCCTTTCCTTTCTTAGCACCACTTACACTAACGTTATTTGTCTTACTCGGACATTCTGAGCTGAAGTGTCCATTTTCTCCACAGCTAAAACATACAACTGTTTTTCTTCTGCAATCGTCTTCCGAATGGCTGAGTTTCTTGCAAAAGTTGAATGTGATCAATGGAATCTTTTTGGGAAAGTTAGTTGATATTAAACATTTCCCGTGATATCTTTTGCCACAGTTTTGGCAGATTGGTCTTGTATATTTAAAAGACCTTTCTTCCTTTTCTTTGTTTTCTTTTCGTCGGTTTCTTCTTTCTTTCCTTTGTTATTCTTATCCTCTTCTAGATTTCTTATAAGACCGTTCATAAGATAATCGGCTAATTCCATGGATGAATCAGCGGTTTGAGGCAAATGAGATCTTACCATATCTCTAATTTCCCGAGGTAAACCCCAAATGTAGCGGGTTACTTTGTTGGATTCGGGTATTACCAAGTGTGGTACCAATCTACAATACTCATGAAACTTAGTATTGTATTCCTTGAGATTAGTGCCTTCCACCTTGAGGTTCAAAAACTTAGTTTGAATAAGATCTGTTTCATGCATGGGAGAGAACTTTCGTAACACCAGTTCTTTGAATTCCTCCCACTTCAACTGGTACATAGTTTCTCTACCCCTTGACATGATCAGGGTATTCCACCATTCCAAAGCTTCACCTCTAAAGTATTGAGAGGAGTATTGAATCTTCTGAATCTCAGTACATTTGCTGATGATAACAATGGACTCGATTTCTTCAAGCCATCGTACTGCTGATATGGAACCTTTGTCGCCATAGAATTCTTTTGGTCCAAATTCCTTGAAGTTCTTAAAACTACTGCCTTGAATTACTAATTGTTTCTTGAATTTCCGATTGAATTTGCTCTCAGCGTTGGAGCTATGAACACTTTCTTCATGATGAGAAGGATTTCGATATGGATGACTTTTAGAAGATTTATTTGAATCCTCTATTTTACGTTTGTGTGACTCTTCTTTCATTGCATCGATGAAGGGAATCATTGCATTGTGAATCATGTCTTGGATTTTGACCAGATACTGCTCAGGAATCTCATGTGCAGGTTTTGTTATATCCTTGTTGCTTCTATGAGTTGAAGCTTCATCATTATTCTCTTGATTTTTTGGGTTCGACATTCTGTAAGCAGAATAGATTTTTAGTATGAACGAAATTTTTTATTTATATACTAACGAATAAATGTTTATTACAAGAGTGTGATACTTGAACAATTTGATATTAGTACGTAAGACTGATTTGTTTATAGAATGTTTAATTAAGTCTATCGCATTTCAAGTATATTTCTTTATAATCTTTATGAGATTTTTCGTCTCGTAATGACACAATCTAATTGTTTATTCTTTGTTTTGAGAATCTTGATGTTTGAGATAATCGTATGAAACGATATTTATTTTATATTATTTTCCAAGTATTTAATGACTATAGTCAATGGGGTTCTTGAGAGGCATTGATATTTTCTCGTTGTATATTCTTGAATTATTTAGTATATACCTTGTGTACAAATAAACCCTAAAAATTTCTATAATTCTTATTTCTAGGTCATGTTTCATTTAATCCTTGCTAATTATTTCATGTAGCGTCGACTTGAGTTTAGTCATCTTTTTAGATCTTGTCCACCAGGACCTTTCCTTTATTGTCTAGCTATTACTCTCTCACTTCCAGTTGTACTTGAAAGAATTATTTTGAGAGTTTATGCATCCTTTCTTGACATAATTCTTTTAAAAGATACATTACTAATTTCGAGGAAATTTAAGTATATATCTTATTTATGTTATTACAAGGTTGCACGACTTTTATTACCATTGCATTGTTTACAATTACTAAGATTCTTGTTTCTTCCATCGAACAATCAACTTCTTGATCTTGTCGTCCTTCTTAGCGTTTTCTCTTTTCTCATTTTCTTTTCGCACTTCCTCAGTATCCATTTCTTCGTTGAACACTTCTTCTGGATAAGTCATTGATTTCTTTCCTTTTGACACCATTGGTTTCTTGGATCTACTTGATACGTCTTCATACGTATTCTGACTTGGAATATTCCGAGCTAGCGGGATGTTAGAATCAAACGAATTTGAATCTTCCTCCATTTCTGTTTGGTATGAATTTTCATCACTTGATATAGGAATTGGGAGGAAAGATGTCCCCATTGAGCCTTTTCATTTATCGGATCGAAGCTGAACGGATTCTTCACTAGATTGACGTTCGGACATCTGTACGAGGTTATATTAAGGATAGGAGGACGCTTTCCTATCTTATCCGTACTTGTTATATTTTATTCATATTTAATTTTTAAACATTCAACGGTTTCTTAGATATCCTTTCTTGGATACTAATGATAAACTTAATTCTGATCGAAGCCTAGGTATAATTAAATACCTAATTTGCTAAGATCGATGGCTCTGATACCAACCTGTCACAACCTCACTTAGGGCCTAGGCGTGTGACCAACGGTTGGTATCTGTTTTGTAAATATATCAGAGTTTAGCGGAAGTCTTGAAATTATATTAAAATATTAATATATCATTTGAAACCTTTGTAAAATATTTAATTTGTTTGAAAAGCTTCTTGGATAATAAATACCCGAGTGTTTAGTTTATAAACCTCGTTTGATTTTACAAATCATACTGTTTACATTCTTTTAATAAAACCGAGCCATCTCTACCTTGCGAGTGTCTATCTTCTTGGATGGCTATAATTCCTTGCTACCTGTACTATCTTTATTTCCTGAAATGTTATGGGGAAAAATACGTCAGCGATATGCTTGTGAATCGTTGACTCTAAAAACATTTTATAAATCTTTCTTTGACTGACCAGATAGTTTTCGTGAAACAATCTCAGCAGAAACGACTATTATTTCTAGGATTTGTACCACTTGCCATACACACACATTTACGGTTCTTCCAGGAACCGAAGCCTATTGGGAACTGACGCCCATTGGGAACTGATGCCCATTGGAGAACTTTTATTAAGGTCTCTAGTCTGCGGCCGCGAAGCCTTGACTATTAGACTAGATTGATTATGTTTGGATCCAGACACATGTGTACTTGGTCTGAGTTGCTTTTATTTTCTGTCTTGTATTTTAATAGGGCTCACATAATCCCACAAATCTTTATTTGACTGTCTTTGTTTAAGATAAACAACTCGTTTATCTTGACTGGAAAATGTTTAACGTATTCACCAGTGACTGTCTGTTCTGAATAATGTGGTGATCTCGTTTGAAAACCTTTGTGAATGAATGAATGATTGAATGATTGACCTATAAGAAAATAGGTTTGTATAAATATCCGGATCGTCTTTTAATCCGGCTACAGACCTTTAGTCTAGTTTTGATAGCTTAAACCTTGATTGATCGTTTGTTTGAATAAAACATTTTGGACATGAATTATTTTTCTTTATTTGCTAATCATGTACTTGGTTTCTTCTTCAAGAAGAAATGTTTATGATATGTTTCTTCTTCAAGAAGAAACGTCATCTATCTATAACCTTTGTATGTGAAGTCTTATGTTTCTTAATCATAAAGAAACATTATTTGACTATAACCTTTGTATGTAAACTTTTACTTTTCTTAATATTCCAACTATACCACTTGTAAGTAAAAGTTTAGGTTTCTTAATTATGAAGAAACTATATTTTTGCTATAATCTTTGTTTATATTATTTTGTATTTCTTAATTATAAAGAAATATTTATTCAATTGTACCCTTTTAATTTTGATCAAGGTCTAGGCTATACCCCTGACTAGGGTCTAAGCCTTTATTATTTTATTAATATTTTATTCGGGCATTATGCCTACCTTGATTGGGTTATTATTTACTAGATTCTCGGGCAACACTTCGACGCTTACACGTATATTGAGAATCTTGATCAACAACTCCTCGGCATGCAAATCGAGGCAACGTTCGGGGTCACCGGGTCGTACACGTACTTCGAGGTAGAAAGTCGGTATATGGTACGGATTACGAGGTGGTGATTTTCTGGTCGGTGGCACTGAAACCGAGGTAGAGAGAGAAAGTTTATAGAGAGAGAGAGTGGGATTTTGGTGTGATGAGAATGTGCCATAACACCTCCTATTTATAGCTGAAAATTGCGCCCATCGCCCTTCGCATTGCACCCATCGCCCTTCGCCTTCGCAATCGCCATCGTCCTCGTCCTCGCCCGAGCCCGAGCCCGTGTGTGTGCGCGTCGGGTGCTCCGCACCCTTCGCTAGGATCACTTGGTGCATGCTTGGCATAAAGAATATTACTAAGGAAAATCTCTTCCTTATAAAGAGCTTCCATTTCTTTACCACTTTCCATACGCGATGGGATTTTTATTCCTTATTTATACCCATGTGCGATGCTCCCACTTTTTTACATCTTTCCATGTGGGATGAGTTTTCTTTATTCCATATCCTTTACATGGATTTTCTTTATGGAATGTCTTTTACTTCCTTATTTAAATTTTTCTCATTACTTATTTGGAGAATGTTTTTGATCCTACAATTTTTCTAAGTTGTCCAATTTGGATCAAAATTTTTTGGGATGTTACATATAATGACATATGAATTGTTTGTATTATAATATAATACTAAATATAAACTTGTGTATTGATCACTCAACTTTATGTTGATCAAACTCTATTATTATGCATGTTATATGGTTGCTAGTTTTGGATGAAGGAAGTTTTAAGCAGTAGATAATACCTTTAGGATATAAACGAACATTTATCTAAAGTTTATTTGTGTGAATTTTGTTAAGTTTGGATAATATTTTGTTTGGATTGTATGATGTACTTGAATATTTAAATTAAATAATTAATTATTGCCACTATCTTAATGTTAATGTCTTGTGAGCTACTTTGTAACCAATTGCGCCCCAACATTCCTTCGTATGTTGGGTGTGACAGATTGGTGTCAGAGTCGAAGGCTATAAGATAGGTTATTAGACTTACTGAAATAGTAGCATGTTTAGGGTCCCGTACATGCTTATTTGTTTACCCTAATTGTTTATATTTGATTGCTCGGTGCTCTTTTAATTAATTATTTATTTTAATATGATTGATGTACACACACACCTCCGAAGTTATGTTCATACTCAAAATTATTTTGAAACTTTAGATATTATTTAGTTTTTGGAAATTCTGTAAGAATGCCCTCGATTTTTATCCCTTCTTCTTTGAAGTATGGGAATGTGTGACGTGTTTTCGTAGTAACTGGAATGGGGAGAATACTATGAACGGACCCTGGCAAAACGATTCCGAGAATCAAAGGAAGATGTTATTCTTTTCTTGGGGGTTTAAATCCGAACATATATATTCAAACTTATTAGGCCAAAGCTAAAAGATGTCACATACTTCAAAGCTTTGAGCAATCTAGTGGTTATCTTGAATAAAGGTAACTACATTTCTTATTTATAACCGAATTCACGGTGATACGTGGCTAAACTCAGTTTTCTCAGTATTGTTTTGTTGAATGAACGAGTTAAGTAAAAGAATGATTCCTAAAATGCTTTACTTGTTTACTTAAACCCCCCTCATCACAATTTTTGATTTTTTTGGAGATCCATGGTGGTTCATCAAAGTTGTTCTAGTCCGATTTCTCGTAGTTCTAGTCCGAATTATGGGTTTGTTTGTACATCAAAGTTTTTCTAATTCATCATAAAATCAAAATCTCTCATTAAACTTTAAAGTATTGAGGGGTTATCATGTCCAATTTTTTAAATTCGTTTTAGGATTTATGTTAAGTTAAAATTGGTGATTTTGCGATTAATGTATCTTCTGGTCAAAATTAGCTTTCAGTCTAGAAAACTTTTAAGAACTTAATAGAAATCAGTAGGTGTCTTCTTGATGAGGGTCAAGTTTCATGTTCGGTTTGCTTTTAAGTGACAACTTTATGATACCAGTTCCATAACAAGCATTTTTCGATTATTTGATAACTAAAATTTTGGGGATTCTATCCTATGTGGTTTTCCATCGTCATCTGATTTAAATCAATTGAATTGTCTTTTGTTTATTTTATTTATTTTTCTTAATTAGTTTTAATTTTAGCTTTCAGTTAAACCCCCTTAATATAATAGTTAAAGAGTCATGTCAGTTAGAAGAGTCTAATTTAGCTAGTTTACGTAATTAAAAGAGTCTTGTGGGCTCGATATCCAAACTTACATAGCTTTACTAGAGTTGATTGGTTCCCTTGGCTATTTGTAGTTTAGTCGAGTTTTAGAGGGTCTAGAGTATTACTTAGTGTTTATATTAGGTTAATTTAGTTAATAATTATTAGACTACTTTTAGAACATCAATATTATAATCAAGTTTTATGCAAAATAACTAAGTTTTATATGAACACAAGACCACAAAATGTTGCACGTTATGTAAATTTTATTTATTAGTGCCCTAGGGGATCGAAAAATCAATCACTTGGTATCGAAAGATCATTCACCTGGATTGTAAGATCATTTGCTTGAGATCAAAAGATCATTCACTTAGGAATTGTAGGATCATTCACTAGGGGGTCGTAGAGATCATTCACACTTTAACCATTAGCTACGGCTTAGCATGAGATTATACATATAGGACTAGAAGGTTGACTCCCTAATCATGGTTGGTCACCCAAGTTAGAGATACACATTATGAAGCAAGGCGTATAAAAGTATTTGACATAGATGATTTATAGATTAGGTGTTGGATATAGGCTCATATAATAAGATACTTGTATTCTAAGTTAGACGTATGAGGATTGAATATACTTATATGCAAGATCGTTACTGTTACTAAAGTTTTGGGGAAATGATTACTTGTTATGGCCCGTAAATTAAAATATTACTGATCATTATTAAGGGAAAATGCTATCTAAATATGGTCTTTGGAAAATGCTATCTAAATATGGTCTTTGGAATATCTGTGATATTTTTATGAAAAACGTATTGCTATTTATGGACAAAGTATTCCTACTAATGTTTTCTACAAGCACGTTTTCGTCTTAAGAACACGTAAACCTTTAAATTGTTTTCTTGGAAAATCGTTTTATATTACGACTATAAAACTTGTGAACTAACCAACATTATGTTGACGTTTTCAAGTATGTTTTTCAAGTTAAAACCGAAGTCGTGGAATATAGGTAGGGACCTCATGTGCATCGTAGGATACCACCCTTTGAAGGATTTCATTGTTATAACTTAAAGTGTTTTTGATACCGATTCCACGGCTTTACTCAAATGGCTCAATAACAGTTGATCATAATCAAATAACTCGAACCGCAATACCCGGTAGACAAACTTCACGCTTAAAAGTCTTTAATCAAATATCATAAAACAACTGACTAAACAAAAGACCTAACAATCCTATTTATAAATAAAAATAAACATTTGGGCCAGGCCGAGTTAATGGGTCGGATGCTCCCGCATCATTCTCCATCTCTTCGAAAAAAACTCATCCTCGAGTTTTGCCTTTAAAACAAAGCCTCCTGGGTCGAAAGGAACATCAACCCGATTCTGAATTATTATTATCATGACCCGAATAAACAATTTAACTTCACAAAGTGCCTCACGTGACTCTGACCATATACCACCCGGGTCGAAAGGAGCATTGGAGCGTTTCGTGTTCACTTTATTCTTTGTAATTGACACATTCTGTTGACGTATAACAAAAGGAACTGTGTCAGGTTGGACTTGAGTAGCATCGAAGGCCCTTTCATTGAGCTGCTCAAACCGTTTATTCCCTTTTCGCAAATCTTCATAAGACTTAGGAAAGTTGAGTTGTGGTGAGGCCCACATATAACTGACATAACTTGATTAGGTTCCACAACACCCCCGTAGCTAGCATTAATATTTTGGCCGCCATTTTCTCTTGAATTATCCCATTCAGAAACATGAAGCCTACGTACCTTTATTCCATTTTGCGTGGTGTGTATGTCACCAATGTGCCTGACACACATATACGATGCGGGAGCATCCGACCCATTAACTCGGCCCGGCCCAAATGTTTATTTTTATTTATAAATAGGATTGTTAGGTCTTTTGTTTAGTCAGTTGTTTTATGATATTTGATTAAAGACTTTTAAGTGTGAAGCTTGTCTACCGAGTATTTCGGTTCGGGTTATTTGATTATGATCAATTGTTATTGAGCCATTTGAGTAAAGCCGTGGAATCGGTATCATTTGTTATCAGAGCTTTGGTTGTTCAAATGGCTCTGCGTGGAGAGAGATGCTTGCTCGATCGTAGATTCGCCGCCAGAGGCAATGAGAGAAGTATGTTCAATTCACGTGCCCACGGTAGAGGTTGGTATTCTACTTGCAGAGTCGCCGCCGGAGGCAGCAGTGGAATCTTTCCCGACTTGCGGGATCTTAAGATCAAAAGACTCCGACAACGAGTATGCGACCTCGAGTTACAAAATGAGATTCAACGACTCAAGCAACAGATCCAAGATCTTAAGGCATCATCGACATGGAAGGAAACGGAACCGGAAGAACCCGTCAGGGACGAGTCAACCGGGGATGAGGAGTATCCTACCGATGGCGACACTATCTATAATTCTCCGCCCATATATGATGACTACCAGGATGATGAGCGGTATTCTTGGATGATTGGTGGTTTGATTATTGCAGATGGAAAAGAAGTCTTTGACGATGTAAAAATGGCATCGGAAATTTATAATTATCCTCCGAAAGATGTTATGGTTGTAGATGGAAAGCTGGTGAGTATGGATCCCAATCATAGGGGTTCAATGACTGCTCAGCCACCTTGCGCATGCAGTGTGATAAGCTCTACATCTAAGCCGAGCTGTTTTCCTAAAGATCCTATAGTTTCGGCATTTCAAGTTGGAAGGGATTTTAAAATTCAAGTAAACATGTATGGTTTGGATATTGAGCCACAAGTTTCGGAATTAATTATGGAATCTTCTATTCAAATTGATATTGATATCGATTTTAGCAAATATAGGAATTATTTACCCATTAAATATGATTATATTTTCTAAAATCGATATCAATAACAATTGATCGTAATAAAATAACCCGAACCGAAATACTCAGTAGACAAGCTTCACGCTTAAAAGTCTTTAATCAAATATCATAAAACAACTGACTAAACAAAAGACCTAACAATCCTATTTATAAATAAAAATAAACATTTGGGTCGGGCCGAGTTAATGGGCCGGATGCTCCCGCATCAGTTTTGAAATCTTATTATGTGTTTGAATTACTCATGTTTTGTAAACCATTTAAACAATTGGTATCCTATATAAATTTATGTTTGCGATAATCATATGCTTACGGTATACATGACGTCATGCGCATGCGCTTCCGCCTTGGCAGGGTGTGACAGTGTCTTTATTAAGAGGTAGAAAGGATGAAGGTTATACCGATGACATTCAAACCGCATTGAAGGAGGCCGGGGAAGATATTGGTTCGGATCTTACTATTATTAACATGTTTAATTAAATAGGTTGACCTCACTAAGAGCAAAGGGGGTATTCTCAAAAGTTCTCACTTTTCCCATTTTATCTCGCATGCCACATGAGCGCCACATCATTTTTTCCCACTTTTTCTCAACGTTTTTCATTTTATTTCATATTTTCCCATTTTGATTCATTTTTAAAATACAAAAATAACAAATACTTTTATATTTAACTAATATCAAATTAAAATTAAAAATATATTCTCAATAAATTAAAAACACGAAAATAAAAATAAATTGTTGAGGGAAATGGCCTCCTAAGTATTGTGTCACTTGACGTTTTCATTTTAGAATCATCTTCAACATCATTATGAAATATGTAGAGTGGTCGGTTAAGATGAAATCCATGGTTTTAGTTATGTTGTTTGTCCAAAACTAGTTGGAAAAAAAAAAAAAAAACTTGAATCTTGAAATAAAACTATAGAGATTTGAGAATGTTGAGAGTATATGTTAAAAAAATGGGTTAGTTTAATAATTTTTCAAGTTTAATTAATTTTTTTTAAATCCAATGTAGTGGGCCCAATGCTAAAAAAAACCTTTGAAAAGCTGGTGACCGTTAATCATTTTCGGTGAAAAACAGAACCCCGGGATCAGGGGGTGGGGTTCAAGTTCCCGCCCCGGAGATGGCTTTTCCCGTGTTTTTACAAGGTCTATTCGGTAAATGAAAAATCAAAATATCCCATCACGTATGTGAAAAAAAACGAAAAAAACGTGTAATGGTTTGATATTAGAAAATAAATAAAGACAAAACATCAAAAATAAAATATCTTATGTTTTGATTAAAAAGTAAAAAACTAAAACATAAACTAACCCTTTTAACACCCCCCCTGTTTTCCATCCAAAACGCCGATCATGACTCAACCATTCTGGGGTGGGCGTTTTATGTTATTTGGAGCTGGGTGGCTTCACTCGTATGCCCTCATGGCCGCCATACAAGTTTGTGTGACAGGTGAGTCTCTGCAGACGACGCCCTTAGAGCATTCACATTAAACCCCCTATTCCCAAATTCAAAATTAAACTTAAAAATCATAACATTTTCTTTCTCTTTTCAATTAAATAATATTTTTTTATACATTTATTATTACCATTTATTTTTTCTTCACTTACAACCACTTTCAAAATATATTAAAAAATTATATAATATTTAAATAATTTTTCAAATATACAGGAAAATTATTGCATTTCTTTCTCTTTAACTCACAGTATCATCACTCTTTACATTATAAAAACTTCACTCATATTTGTTTGATAGATTAAAGGTGAACGCATGTGGTATTCTTTTTTTTATTCTTCCCCTTAATCAAATATTCTATCTAACAACATGTTAGTTATAACCAAATGAACATAGTAAAGAAAGTCATGCATTTTAGGTGTTTCACGAACCGTCTAAAACGAAGTGGAACTGATATATATTTTTTTTCTTTTTTTGTTCCATTTGTCGTGAATGAGAAGCTTCTTTGTTTGGAGGCAGATTGGATGGTGTGACATAGATGAAAAAGGCTGATTGGATGGTGTGACATAGATGAAAACTAAAATATAGGTAAGATCGGTACTGTATTGTAAAAATACTTAAAATGAGAAAAACCATTTATCAAATATGGTACCGATTTTTTTTCATTACCAATTAGTACCGGTATCGTTAAAAATACTGAAACCGAAGTGTGCCTATACTAATAACATGAAAAAACAATTACCTAAACCAATTGTTTTCAGTTGGTATCAGTTTGACTAGGTGCCGATATTCAGTAAAAACGTTCATCCGTAGCTCGTACCCGTTTTGACTAATACCAAATGATATGCTAGCGTTGGCCCGCTCCTTTTACGAATGTAAAATAGCTTAGAACAAAAAGATACATGATTGAAATTGAAGTAACAAATCACTCTCATGAAACCAATCTAAACATTTGTCAAAAGTATCACATTATAGACCTTATGTAAACCGCCACACCAGAAACCTGAATCAATCAGCTAAACACCTCGTTAAACTTGTCGATAACGAGTACACCCGAGTCAATCGACTCCAAAGGATCCTTCCTTAATCTGTGTCTCAAACAATTTGGAATCACAACAGCAATATCTTCAGGTGCCACTTCTTCTCTTCCCTTCAAAGCCGCCAAAGCTTTCGCAGCCCGATTCGTTACAATATCGCCTCTCAACCCGTCCACATTTAGTTCAGCGCAAACCTTAGAAATCTTCACCCGAAGCTCGTGGTCAATCTGCACCGAAGAAAGCCGACCCCAGGCCGAAGATATCTGCTCTTGAAGCTTTTCTTGATCCGCTTTATACGTGTCACGAAAATCCTTGGGGTTTTTATCAAACCGGGCCCGCTCTTCGACAATTTTGACCCGAAGCTCAGCGTCCCGAACGGTACCCACTTGCGCGTGCATACCGAACCTATCGAGCAGCTGCGGTCTGAGCTCACCTTCTTCCGGGTTTCCCGACCCGATAAGAATGAAACGGGCCGGATGGGATATGGAAATACCTTCTCGCTCAACCGTGTTCCAACCTGATGCAGCCGAATCGAGAAGCACGTCAACCAAATGATCATCCAAGAGATTAACCTCATCGACGTATAGAATCCCTCGATTTGCTTTAGCGAGAAGACCCGGTTCAAACGCCTTGACACCCTCAGTGAGCGCTTTTTCGATATCGATTGTGCCACATACTTGATCCTCGGTGGCCCCTAGCGGGAGGTCAACCATGTTGATTTTGGTCCTAACAGTCGGTAGCGGTTCGCCTTTGAGTAACTTTTCTCTTACTTCCATCCCCATTGACTCCGGGTCTGAGTTGAAGGACAGTGATCTCGGGAAGTAAGTCGACTAGTGACCGAACAGTTGTGGATTTACCAGTTCCTCGGTCACCCATTATCATCACACCACCATGACGTTTAATAAAAGGCACAGTTTCATCTCGTCTTGACCGACTATTGCAGCAAATGGATATACGGGCCGTTGACTTTCCTTTGACAGCTTTTGAGCCTGTAGAACATAAATTTGTGTATAAAAGTAAGTCCTTTTGGTTATTCGGTTAAACACGACCATGCTATGCTATGCTATGCTATGCTATGTTAGTGTTGTTTACATGCCTATTCCTATTGGTGAAGAATAAACAAAATTATATTGACAGGTGAAATAACAATAAGGGGGTGCTTGGGATTTCTTATTTTATCTACTTGTAACTTTTCATTAAGTTTATAAGTTATAAAAGTGTAACTTAATGAACTTTTTCTCTCACAATATAAGCAATCCCAAACAACTAATTATTTTTCAAAAAGTTTATAAGTTATAAGTTGATGAAAATAAGCAATCCCAAACACCCCCTAAATACCTGTTGTTGGGCTGGGGTGAGTTGAGTGGCAACATTTGAGATTGAAAACCGAGACCTTGCTTTGCTAATTGGAACTCGAATTCCTCCATAAAAGCTTCTTCTTTGATTGGACGTTCTTGAGGAAGATGGAGAGGTGGTGAGTAAGGCAGCTGCACAAGTGGAAGCTCCAATCAATCCCGCCATGATTATTATTATTATTGAGGAATTTGTGAATGGGTGTGTGTTCATGTGGATAAGAGGATAGATTGCAATTGCTTTGTGATTGTCTACGTTATCGTCTGGTGTGTCACCATACTCTAGTGTAGTAATCATGTGGACGATTTTATATACGGAAAGTAGAAACCATATTATTTGATTTCTTTTATTATCTATATATATACTATTAAAATAATTAATTTCAGGGGTCAAGTTATTATACAAAAGGTAACAAAAATAAAAAGCATGAGAAATCATAAATAATTGACATTTGTCAAGTGGGGACCAAAAGAAAAAGAGTATAGAGGTAATTGTACACATTTTCTCTCTCAACATGCAAGTCACATGTTAAAACCCCCATCATTTTATAACGTTTATAACTTTTTCGTATGATATTTAAAAAAAAATTATCATAATAACAAGTGTTTTTTATCTTTAATATGAGTATGATTTTTGTTATGTAAAATTTAAAACAAAAATCACGTCACTGTGTCTTTTTTCGTCATTGTGTCTTTTCACACACCATTGTGTCTTTTCGCTTATCATTGTGTCTTTTTTCGTTATTGTGTCTTTTAACTCATCATTATGTTTTTTAAAATACTAATAACATCGTTGTGTAATAATAATATGTAAAAATAATGATAAAATAACAACAAATTATCTAATACATAAAACACAATGATTAATACGTGTTACACAATAACTTGAAACGTAAAACACAATGGTGAATACGTATAACACAATGACCTAAAACGTAAGACACAATGGTGAATACGAATAACACAATGACTTGAAACGTAAGACACAATGGTGAATATATATAACACAATGACTTGAAACGTAAAACACAATGGAAACAACATATTACACAATGAGTTGAAAGCAATATACAATAAACACAATACTATTTTTCTCAAATTAAAAGAATTTGTCATATGTCAATCCGAATAAAAGACAATGAACGTATTACACAATGACTAAAAGTTAATGGCGAACAAAACGACACAATGACGTAATCTTTGTTTTAATTTTTGTCTTTAATATGAGGTCTAATTGAAAAGATATATAATGATCAAAATTTATAATACAATTCATATGAAAACTCAACTAAAAAGATACAATGAACAACAAAAAAACACAATTAGAAAAACCCATTATTTATTTTTATTTTTATATAACAATATAATACTCATATTAAAAATAAAAAAAGGCTTATTATTATGGTGAATTTTTTTTCAAAAAATAATGTCGTATGAAAAAGTTATGGACATTTTAAAATGATGGGAGAATTGACATGTACCTTGCATGTGGAGAGAGAAAGTCAACAAATATGTGTTATTACCTTCATGCCCTTTCCATTAATTTTTATTTATTAAATTAATCTCAATTATTCAAATCTAAGATCAATGGACTGGATTATTTCTCACCATTCTCATTTTTGTTATCCTTTGTATTTTAACTTTACCCTAAGTTTAAGTACACTTGATATCTTCTCTTTATTAAACAAACTCTATTGTTTTTATATAAACAATCATTTTTTATGATTTTTCTTAAAAATTAAATAATTCAAAAAATAATTAAATTAATCAATAACCCATAATTAATTCACATACTAAGATATTTAAATAATCTATGAACTAATTTTTAGTTAAAATCGACAATTTTAATATTCAAATTTAAATTTCAAACTTAAAACGAAACTAACACAATGAATGTTCAATTTTGATATTCAAATTTAGATCAAAACTGACAATATATCTTATATATTCACTATAATTGATTATTTATGCTAAATAATTATCATCTTTGATTTTAATGATACATTTCAATCATTTATACATTTATTTATTTCTGTTTTAAGAATCGAATTTGACAACTTTTTTGTAGTTTTTATTAGCCTCCAATCTCAACAAAGTTTCCATATTTTATATTTGAACAATTATTAATTGCGTATAAATCTCAAGATTACTGTATACAATTAAAAAAGAATTATATAATGAAATTAATTTTAAATAAAGTAATGATGTTAAAGAGTTTGAAACATAATTTACTGTAGATTGTAGTCACTTTAATAAAAATTTTAATTAGGAAATGACTTCTATGTAATTAAATTAAAATTAACCGGTTTCATTTTAATTATCTCTATATTATTTTAATTATACTTAGTTAGTGAAATTAGTAGAATAAAACTTTATTGGTTCGATTTAACTTAATACATTTAACTAAAAGGTATTTTAATCGAAATAAAACAAAAGTTTAGTTACAAAATAATTTATAATAAAATATACATTTACTTATTTATTAATGTTGAAATAAACTCATAATACCTTAAAAATTTAGTTGCATATTTACTCAGGTTGCTATGATTTATTATGTTTTTTATATTGTGAAGCAAAATGACTTTTTTTCTTATTTTTTTGTGAAATGTCGAAGAAGTTAATAGTAGGCTAATATGATAATAACATGTTCATGTCTTCATTTGTTTTTTAATTTAGGTGTATAATAAGTTTGTGTAAGTATTAACTTTTTATGTACACAATCTAAATGTTTGATATTTTGTTACAAACTTATGTTAAATATTTGTGTTGGTTTAATATATTAGTTATGAAATTTTATGGTTGTCTATATTAATATGGTTATTTTTATGTTTTCAATCCATGTGTAACATGGGCTACTATTATAGAAATATATTGGTGGGTTAGATACTTTTAATGAATTTCTGATTATCTATGTCGATTCAAGTTAGTCGATAGTCTTCATATCCAGTTGAGTAAGTTGTGTTATTGTTGTTTTAGTGTAATATTTCTAATTTTCATGTCTTTAATATCTTTGTGAACACCAAATATAAATAACCTACAATTGTCACTAAAGTTAACAGTACTTGGTTTTTCGGTTTTCTAATTTTTCTGTTTTATGTAATAAAATCCTTCATTAAGTCAGCAAAATTGAAACATCATGCTCTATAAAATTCTGATTTTATATTTATGTTGCTCATCTTTTTCATATACTAACCATATTATATTCTATTATAGATGTCTTCAAAATTAAAGAAAACGTAATTTTTGGTCAATCAACGTCTTCTAATAAGAAAAGTAATTCAAACGGTTAGTCATTTTAATATTTTTTAGTTACACTTCAAATGCTTTTTAAGAATGCATTTTTTTGTAACCATGCAGCTTCAACGCCAAGAGAACAACTTAATAACATTTTGAACGGTAACATTTTATTTTAAACACGTTAATACACCATATTGTCTTAAAATAGCATTTTTATTAACTAAAATATAGTAAATAAAAAGTAATAAGTTATTAAATAAAAATTAGGCACTTGTAACAGAAAATTATAAACGATTTTTAATATATTTATTATTAACTACATTATACCTTTTTGATAAACAAAATTTTAATAACATTTAATGTATGTTTACACATTTATATTTTCTATTTTCTTTTTTAGAATTAACATGAAACATAATTTTCAGTTATCCAATACTATTTTATTTTCTTAAAACCAATTAAAATTTTCGTTTTAATTAAGATGTGTACACAAATCAATTTATGTTAATTAGAGGTGCAAATATATTTCTCCATTATTTTTTTGAAACTCAAAATTCACAAATTTAGTTGTGGTCCATATAAAAAATCATTTTTTTGGTTTGTAAGTAAGATCATACCAATTATTTTTATTTATTTTAATTTGAACTAAAAATTTCATAAACACATTATACTAAATTAAATCAAAAAGACCAAAATTATTTTGATTCATAGATTGGTTCTATAAGTTGGTGTGCCAATAATGTGTTTCTATGGAATATGGATCAGAAGAACGGTTTGTGTGATGGAACTAGATTGCGAGTAATTAATTTGTGTAGGCGTTTTGTTGTAGTAAAAGTTATTTCAAGTCACAAACATAGGTCGGGGCCGGATTTACATATTCAAAATAAATAAATTTCGGGTCGTTTTAACTTGGTCAAATAAAATAAACAAAACTTTGACCAAATCTAAAATTACCCGAAAACAAATCTAGTTCTACAAACTTTAAACGATTTAATGTTTGAGATGTAGATCCGGTTTAAACGAACCGGGATAGACTCGTACGTTGTAACCGCGGCTCTGATACCACTGTTGGGTTTCAACGGTGGTTCAGAACGAAAACGGTCAAACTTTTTAACCCGTTTTAGTTAAGTATATTCGTTTAACTAATTATTAATCACATTAATAAGTAAAACGGATTAAAACGTAGCGGAAAAATTAATGATTAAATCGAACCGGAAACCCGAACTCGGATCCGGTTACAGCATATACGAGCACGATAATAAATCACAACCATAGATTTAAATATAGATGATTTATACCTCGGTTATCGAAACCGGGTGAGACACCGAGAGATAATAAACATTGCTAGATGGTGACACAATAACAAACAAGATTCCGACAACTTTTCCGGCAGCCCGCGACGGCGGCGGTAGGTGGCGGCAGTCAGCGGCAGCGGCTGGAACACGTCAACAGCAGCGCGGGAACACGGCAACAGCAGATCCGGCGGCTGCTTAGTTTTCCGGCGACCACGATAGTTTCCGAAGACTGAGGGTGGCGGCGGAGGTTGGCGGCGCCGGCAAGGAGTGGCGGTGGCGACTGAATATGGTGGCTAGGGTTTGTTTCTGATAATGTTAGGTTAGTTAATCGTAAACAATAAGATGTTTATATACTAGAAGATTAGGGTTAAACCCAAATCTAGAACCCATTGGGCTTAAAGCCTAACCATCAAACAAAGAGGCACAATATACCATTTACCTTTGTTAATTATGTCTTAGCCCATTAAACAATTTAATTTGGGCTCGGTGTTCATTACTCTCGGTGTAACTCTTACCGGGTCAGATTCGGTTCGGTCCACGTTGACTTGACCCGAACCGACCATAAAATCCAACATAATGTGTATCACCTAGTTATGGGAAAATACATTACACACATGTTGTGAGTCAGTAAGTTAAACTTGCTATTGGTATGGTGTTTGATTCTTTTACCTTGCCTATGCCTTTTATCTTAAGTATGCTCTAGCTAGTTGTTTCTCAGTTAGTAAGAACACTTCATACAACAATAGCGATCTTGTTAAATCGAAGTATTATGTTTGTTCTAAGTAAGGGTTTAAAATTGGAATTTCTTTAAATACTTTGGATGATGCAAATACGGGTAAAGCAAAGTGTAGGAAACAATCCAAGAGAACCGGATGCAATGCACATTTAGGTTAAACAATAATGAAAGTTTGAGGTATATGTTTTTCGAAAAGAACATAACCACACTTATATGCGTGAAAAAGATGTTAAGTTTTTGATTATGCGAGAGTGGTCGATCATGTTTAAAAAAATGCTATTCAGGTGTCGTTGAACGTAAATCTTGGGCTTGTTAGAGCATTTAACATTTTGAAAAGTTTGTATGGTAGTTATGAGGAACTAGGTAATTAAAAGAGTCTTGTGAGTTCGATATCCCGACTTACATAGATTTACAAGAGTCGATCGGTTCACTTGCTGGTTAGTAGTTCAGTTGTGGCTTAGAGAGTCTAGAATATTACTTAGTGTCTAGGTTAGGATAAATTTAGTTAATAATTATTAGACTACTTTTATTACATCAAGTTTTTGGCGCAGTTGACGGGGAACTCTTGATGATTGCGTTCATTAGCTTTTATTTGAGTTGCTTGATACATACGTGTTATTTGTAGTTTGTTTTGTTTTTGAGTCGTAGGAGTCTAAGTAGTTTTTTTATTATTTTTTCTTTTTTCTTTTTCTTTTTTTTCGAGTCGGTTTTGAGTCGTAGGAGTTAGGTTAATACAGTTTTGTTTAATTGCTTTAAATTAGTTTTGTTTTCTTTAATTTATTGTTTATTATACTATTATTTAGTGCTCGTGATCCTTTTCTATTTAAGTTTATCTCTATAGTGATCTTCGTGGATTGTTACTACGAGACCAGATTTGAAGATGACCCAATAAAGATCAAAGAGGTTACACAGTGCGGGAGGTGAAACCTAAATTCTGCCGGGTGTTTGTTAAGATGGGGAATGTTCTCGGTTGTAAAGACTCGTATGGTGCAATGATGGATCACATACCACATCTCAATGAGATATTAATTGATTTATTACGTGTCATCCATAGCTCTAATACAAATACACCACCTTCGTATGAACTAATTACATAGGATTTTTGGCTAGCCTTAATGAGTCAAATACAATTTAGTGAGCGACGATCGTGTTTGAGGATGTTGGGTTGAAGAATCAAACAGAGGAGTGTATTCCCTCTTGGGAGGACGAGCTTATGGATGAATTTGGTGAAGATTTGGTGGGTTTAGCCAATATGGATGAGAAAGAGTTTAACCCCGAAAGAGATCTTGAGGATCTTGAAGTATTGTTATTCGAGGAGCCGATTAAGAAACTAAATGTCAAGAGGAATCACAAGGGATATCCGAAGAATTGAAGAATAAAAAACCGCATCATTTTAAAACATCATCCGCATCTGCACGGTGAAGCTGATCAATTTTTCGAAATACGTGTTCGTGGATCGCCATGTAGCGCAAGAACCCCCAAGATGGATATATAGACTCTAGAATCTAAGTGTGTCGAATTTTTCATATCCTCGTAATTTCAAGAATTGGTGGATCAAGTCAAATGCATATTTTTGGGCCCACATGAGTTTGGAAATTAGTTTCTTCTCAACTAATTATAAAAGGAGAGTGTTGAAGAGCATTGATGGGAAGCAGATAAAGGAGAAGCCTCTTAATTGAGGTTTTAGGAGCGATTCCAACTGAAGTCTCTTTTGTAAATTAGCGGTCCCCGAGAGGCAACCCATTACTATGTTTTCATTCTCTTTTTGTTTTTATTTTGGTTTTACTTCTTTGATCTTTCGGGTGTTTCTTCTCTTACTTGCAGGTTGCTCCAAGGTTGCTTATGAGATGGTTTATAAGATATGTTTTTAAACAAGTGTGGGGATGCCGTTTGTTTTAAAATTGTCGCTTTTGTTCGTGAAAGATTAATTTATTTGAACATAGTTTGCTAATCGCGTTCGAAATGGAAGACGCGGAACACGAATCACGAGGTATATCGTCTATTTACCAAGGGATTTTGTTCGACTTCATTAGTTTATTTTTATTTTCCGCATAATTTTGTTCGTAATTTCATTTTTCTAACATTGAGGAAAATGTGAAGTTTAAGTATGGGGATGGGAAATGGATGTGTTTTGGCAAAAAATAAAAATAAAAATATTGAAAAAAACTGATTGAAAAACTAATTGAAAAACTAAAAAAATTTCATGAGAAATAGAAATTTATTTTTAGCAAATAGTGGAAAATAATCGATATATCAGAAATTGGTTTTTCAAACAACTAATATATATGAGATAATATAAAAAAAGTGTACTAAGTTGGGATGTGTCGGTAGGCCCAACTAGTTTTGAAAGGTTTCCCATTGCATATTCTTAATAAACCTAATTAATCGTAGATTTTCTGGGTTCTCATCCTAAGGGGGATAGTGAAGCTGGAATTCGATAAGGCTTAGGGAGTATTACCATAAGCTAACTACCCTAAGGTGGTGAGAATTAGATACATTTTGAATCATCACAACATTCCGTTTTATGAAAATAAATAAAGAGTGGTGGTGCCCCGCCATGTCCAAGTTTTATGCGAGCTATATCCATTAGTTATATTTATAGGTTAAAGATGCCTAAGTGCAAAATCATTAAAAAACAAGTTATAAGTGTTCCAAGAATTGGTCCGAAAAGAAAATGAGTATGAGAAAGTTATTAATATAAAAATGCCAAGGAAGCATTTTCAAAAATAGAAAAAGAGACCAACGTGCTCATACTAGATTAGGCCGAGAGTTTACGTGTTACCAAGGGGATGGTGACTCTGAGGATACACTATTGGAGCTCAAGGTTTATAGTCAATAAATATTTTATTAGGGAACATATAGGACAAAGTCCAATAATGTTTAGGGCATGCTCATACGACGTTACTTGACCTATAATCCATAATTCCATCTAAGTGCATTTTCTTCTTGCTGGTAGGGGGTTCTCATCTTACTATAATAAGTTAAACTAGTCTGCTTTAACCTAGTTTTTAATTGTCTTTATTATGTTTGAGATGTGGTAGGTGGATCTGTAACTCTAAAGGTGTGAGACCCATAGCTTTTTGGTATCACTTAAACTAAATTGCTTAATGTGCGTCGGACTTGATAGGCTGGTGGTTAGGTTTAAGTGGACAACAATATCAGTAATCGTGGTTTCTACGTTTATCTGAACTTTCAGATAATCTAAATGGTTTCAAGACCATATTTCTGATTATGATTCCAATGCAAATGTTTTTTTTAGGGACGAAAAAGGAGTAAGTGTGTGGATATTTGGTATAATGATAAATATGTATATTTCCCATGTATATTTCATATAGTATTTTTACTAGTTTTTGTTTGTTTTTAATTAGAATTTGTATACTACTAATATATTTGTGTTTTTAGGTTCAGGGAGTTAAATACAGCTAAAAATAGCGAAAAAGAAGCTAAAATAAGCTAAAACGAAGTGCAGGGATGAATCAATGTTGAACTAGAATGAACCAGTAGAAGAACCGGTCGAACTGGCAAAAAACCGGACCAGATGGACTTCTTCGCGTCACACGACCAAGTGAGCATACCACGCCATGCTACATGGCATGATAATTTTGTGGTATTATCGTTTGTCGCCACACGCAACCAACTTACATATGCTCGCCGCGTGACACAACGGGCCTATTTTTCCAAAAAGTTCCAACGTTTGCATAATCGTATATAAATTGTAACATCCGTCATTTTCCGTATTCGTTGTATCGACTCGTAATATAATTCTGGTCTTGGATTATTTATAAAAGTTCATTTAATTTATTTATCATGTGTTGGTATCGTTACAATTCGTGCATGGATTTTAAATATGAAGTTTTAGCGACTAAAAAATCGGTTTTATAAACTTAAGGAACTATATTTGACAAAATTGAAACTTATGATGGAAACCCTCGTCGTCGCGTCACGCGATGAGGATGTCTCAAATTTGAAACAATAGTCAGCAGCTGGTTCGTTTTTGTAGCAGGCCGGCATTGTTTTTAGTTCGGCTCAGCTCGTTTAGGTGCATTTTGACTTGTTTAACCACTCAAACGCTGCCCAAATCAAATATTATTCAAGCTAGAATGCTTCCCAAACATTCCCCATGAAATACTAAAAACCTATTAATTGTATCGATTATTATAAGATAATTATCATGTCCTAAGTGTTTATCTCATTCATTTTGAGTTTCAAACGAATTATCATCAAATTGACGATAATCATTAACCTAAATTTGATTCCTATATAAAGAGAGGTAGTAAGTTGTTCATAACTTGCATCTCAGCTTACGAATCTCCTCCTCTCTCACGAATTCAAGATCTAAGTTCAAGTGTTCTTCGTGGTTTGACTTTCAAAAGTCAGCGTTCTTCATCTTCTCGATTTAACCTGGTTCTAATCGAAATGTGAAGGTCAATCTGTAGCAAGAGTTGACATATATCTCAGAGACTCGGTGTTTACACATAGACAACTCTATGTAGTTTTATCAAGAGCGAAGAGTGGTGTTAAAATTTTTATATTAAACAAGGAAGACAAAGTTACAAATAAATAATAAATATGGTTATAAGGAAGTCTTTTTAGTAGCTTACGAATTTACATTTTCAACTTTTGATTATGTTTTCAAAGATTGTAATTTGAATGTTGTTTGGGTTTATCTTTGTATTTCACAATCATTGGTTTTTGTACAAATGTTATTTACATCTTAAAGTATGTTGTCGTCCCGGATAACATACAACAACTTATGTTGTCCTTTTAAATGACATGTGTTCGAAAATTTAAATACCTATTAATCATTAAAGTGCTACCATCGTCTCTAAAGTTTGATTAATAATTCGATTTTCGTCCAAAAAGTTTAATTTTTTTCATATAAACCATCGAGGTTTCATACCTTTTGCCAATTACGTCCAAATCATTAACTTCGTTAATTCTTATCGTTAATTCAAGGGTAGAGTTGTCTTTTTTACATGTTTCTTTTATTATTATTATTACTTATTTTGATTGATACGATATGTTGGGCCCACCCTTCCATTAAAATCATGTCATCATCGATCATCTTCCCTAATTCAAACACCATCTTCAACCCCTTATTTCTTGCATTGAATATCATTCACACCAACCACAAATTTCTTTCACCTTCATCTCCGAATATCTCTTAAGCTACAAATCGATCAAATAATCTCACTAAAACCTACCTGTAAGGCCCCGTTACCGGTGCCTCACATTTGGACGTTGAATTTACTCATTCACATATTTCTAATAATCAGACTTAATAAAAACATTCGCGGAAAATAAAACTTTCATAAAACATTACACATCAATCCATAATTTGTCTTAAATAACATATTGTCTTTAAAGCATAAACTAATAAACGTCTTGAGTCTTGCGATGCCAGTCCTTCATTCAATACCACGTGTTCCCCTCAAGCGAGTTGCCTCATTCTACTTACCTGCGTGCATACTAAAAGTCAGCTACGCTGAGTGAGTTCTAGTTAATACAAGTAACATACAATACGTTCTTATATTACATACTTAACCTCTTTTACTTCCTTTAGTACATACGCAAGTATATACCTTCGTTCTTACTTTCATACTTTCTTTATTACCTTCAAATTTTATCTTACTTTATATACATACTTCTACATTTTAAAGAGCCTTTCGCTCTATAACCTCACATATATTATAAGGGTCTACCACCCTCCTTCACAAATATTATTAGGGTCTGCCACCCTCCTTCACAGATATTATTAGGGTCTGCCACTTCCTTCACATATATTATTAGGGTCTGCCACCCTTTACCATCAATTCCTCGTTTCATACTTTTCTTTTCTTTTATACTTTCATATACTTCCTTTACATACTCATAACCTATAACATATATACATCATACATACACATATATAAGCAATCACAACCTCAAGCTATCACCTGACAGTACGTGCAATATCCGAAGATCATTTACGTACCGACATGCATTCACCATTCCTACATATATCATAATAGGCATATACTTACCACTTAAGGTAAGTGTATTAACTAAACACATCGAGTATGCACACATCCCCGAAAATATAACAAGGAAATGGGGCTAGAAACTCACCTGGATCCTGTTGCATTCGCCGTTAATCGTTATCCCATTCTTTAATTGTGCACAACTAACTGTTATATATATCTTTGTTAATTAACCGTATAATTAAATAGTCGGTATTTTAGTCAACCAATGCATTTTCTAAGTTGGGCTTGTTGTTAAACTTAGGATAATGGGCTAACTTGTTTTAATTTAGATATGGGCTTAGAGTGTTGTGGGTTTAGCTGATTCAGGTCCAACTATTCACTACGTGGGCCCAACTGTCCATCGGGGCCTACTGGATTCAGGCCAAATACTCAATAGAGAACTGATCAGCCGAGAACCCTTTGGAAGAGAACTCGTGACCGAGAACACTTGCTTGACCGGGAACGTGTTCTGGCCGAGAACTCATGGTTACCGAGATCTCTAACTGACCGAGAACTCATTTTGACCGGGATCCCGTGTTGACCGAAATCCCATACCTGGCCGAAAGCATGGGTTGGCCGAGAATCCTCAGTCCTGGCCAAGAACCCCCAATTCAGCTCATCTTTCTATCTTTATGTTTCTACCTTGCTCCGTTAACTGTTTTGTGGTTCAAATCATGAACTTTTAACCCCTTTTCATCATCATTCATAACTTTTTCACACCCATTACCATCACGGCTCCAAGATCTAACCCGTTTTAGACATAAAGCTTAAACCTTTATATAGTTAACACGTTATAAGCTAGATCTAAGGTTCATCTATGAGCCGTATACTACCATAAGACCATTAGGTTCATTTTAATAATCAAGCTTGCATTTTTATGAAACCTTTAGACCCGTTCTACTCTAGGTTTGAGTTTCATGGCAATCCGTTTATAAAAATGAATCCTTTAATCGTAGAGAACATACCTTTTGGCGTTCTATATTACGGCTAGCTTTAGTTATGAGACTTGACCTTCTAAATAGCTTGTATCCTAAGGATCCTTGTTCTTGCTAGCGGCCGGAATGGAAGTGTTTGTAGGTGTGTTATGGTGTATAAAGGGAATAAGATGGATAATACGGATGGAAATGGAAAGATTTAGGGTTTAAGGGGGTATTTATACTCCCTTAAGCCCATGGACCTAAGGCCCGTCTTTCCTTTTTAGTCAATGATTAATTTCATTTAATTAGCCTACTTATCTTTCCCTTTTACCATTTTACTAGTTATTTATTAACTCAAGTAAACTTTTCCGTCATCACGAGTCAATATACAATATTATTATTATTCGAAATTTTTGGATGTTACACTACCACACTCTAACCACCACCAAGAACTTGTAACATCCTGCTTCGTTACATCTTTATTGGGTTATGTGTTTTGTCTGTGGAAAATAAGTAATGAAAGGCCAGGCCATACTCAAGCCTCAATTTTTGGTATGAATGTGAAAATATTAAGAATTTTAAATTTGAATACCTTATCATATGATGCTTGGGTAGGCTTAACATTAGAGTATGCCAAGTAGCAGGTGATATAAATCTTAAACTATTTAGTTTTAGCTTTTGACACTTCATTGGCGTATGGTTTTATAACCTTAAATCTTGTATTGATGGGATGCCTCGGGTCCAGAGACTATGGGTCTGTATGCGATTTATCATCTAGGTATTCACATTTCCTAAGTGGATTTGTGAATATTAAAAAGCTAAAAAAGAGAAAACCCGCAGTTTTGTACCAAGCATAAGTCATTAAACTTTCTCATTACGTACTTAAAGTACAAATACACTAATGACTTGATCATCCATGCTGTTAGCCATGTGGGGTCCCCTTGCTCGTGTCTCATTACGATTAAGAAATAGACCACTATGGTGATGGGTTCAGGGTATTGCTTGATAGCGAGGGCATGTCATGTTGTGGAGAACACAAGCTAAATAACTAATTATAATGGCTGCTTTGGTAAACTTTGATGCTTAAATTTATGTGGATAAATAATATTCTTTATCGTCTGAACTATTCATGCAAAAAAGAGCAACCAAATCTTAAATCTGCTAATTTTGAGGTTTAAGCAAAGTTGGGGTGGTCTGGTCCGGTAAAAACTGAAAATAAATGGGTCTTAACTATGTAAACCACTGAGTTATATAAATAAAGAAATTGTTGGATCTTAGTTGTTACGGTGAAGATCAATGCATTAGTTTAAGTGGACAGCAATAACGGTGATCGCAGTTTTTGTGTTTCTCTGAGCTTTAAAATAATCTATATGTTTTTAAGACTTTTTCATTGCATTAGACATTTTGCGTTTTTCTGATCGCAAATTTTGATTACAAATTTTGCGTTTCTCCGATCGCAGATTTTGATTCCATTGCATTAGACTTTTTCAGGGATGAAAAAAGAGTAAATGTGAGGATATTTGGTATAATGATATATATATATATATATATATATATCTATATATATATATATATATATATATCCCTTGTATATTCTATATAATATTTTATTAGTTTCGTTCGTTTTTAGTTAAGATTTGTACACTACTAACATAATTGTGTTTTGTAGGTTCCGGAAGATGATCGTTGTTGAAAAGGGAGAAAACGAGTCAAAATAAGCCTACACGAGAAGTCGGAACGCATCATGAAAGGAACCAAAAGAAGAACCAGTCAGACCGGCCCCCTTTTTGGAGTACGCCGCATGCCAAACTTGGTCGCGCGACATCTATAGCTCAGAAATCCAGAAAGTTTCGTAATTTGGTCATGTTTTGGGCCCAGTTCACTATATATACACCCTTAACCTTAACCTAAAAATATCCTTTGACCACCAGATGAATTTGGAGTTTCTTAGAGCTTAGCATTGCAATATTTGGCGGTTTTGAAGGCAAGTAATCACCCGGTGAAGAGCTTTACGTTCAAGATCGAAGACTACGGGTTTGTCGCATTTAATCTTTCATTTCTATTATTTTCACCATGATTTCTTTTATTACTATTTGGTTTGATTTAAGATTCTAGGCTAAACATTATAGACTGCCAAGGCTTATGATGAACATTCGTTAATGTTTGATTTTGATTGGGATTTGCTTTTTGTTATGGTTTTATGAATCAGTAAACATTTTGGTTTTATTTAATTTATGCATATGTGTGCTTGGCTTTGTTTGATGAATATTATTATTTCGCATTATCCTTGGTGATTGTCTGTCATATAATATGATTTTGTTAGGTCATTTACTGTGGGTTCATGACTAGTTTATGATTGAAATTGTAATAATATCATAGGAATAATCTTATTAGTCAAACAAATAAAAGTGTGCTGCTAACCTAAAAAGCTGTAAGGTGATAAGTTATTGTTAGATCTTTGTTGATTAAGATTGCTAGATTTTGTTCTTTATAAGGAGTCCATTTATGTTTGATTAATTAACGTTGTCTAGAGATTCATTGAATTTATTAAATTACCTTTGATTTCCGCGCTGTAAGGTAGGATTTCGTTATAAAGGTACTCGTTCATAACTAATTAAATAACTGTAAGGGAGTTTAATATATAAACCGGTGTGCCTTAAAACTTATTAGAAACCCATAGGTGTCTTCTTGAGAAGGGTCAGGGGTCCTGTCCAGGTTTTCTTTTGAGTGTCTATTTTACGATCCCAACTTAATAACAAGTATTTTCCAGTTAATTGATAACTGCAACTTAGGGGATTCAAGCCTAGGTGATTTTCTTCATTATCTGATCAGTCAAATTAAATTGTCTTGTGTTTTGTTTACTTGTCTTTTCTAAAATAGTTTATTTTATTAGTGTAATATTAGTAACTTAAAACCCCCTTTAAACAAATATAAATATAAATAGTCGTGCCAGTTTGTGAAATCTAATTAGTTAATTTACTTAATTTAAAGAGTCTCGTGGGTTCGATATCCACACTTACTTAGCTTTACTAGAGTCGATCAGCTCACTTGCTAGTCAGTAGTTTAGTCGAGTTTTAAAGAGTCTTGATTATTACTTGGTGTCGATATCTAGATTTACTTAGCTCTACTAGAGTCGATCGGTTCACTTGCCGGTCAGTAGTTTAGTTGAGTTTCAAAGAGCCTAGAGTATTACTTAGTGTGTAGATTAGAGTAATTTAGTTAATAATCATTTAACTACTTTTAGCACATCAAGTTGCCAAACTTCTTTGATTTACCAAAAGAGATATTGAATGATCTGATCTCATTCAATATCTTGTGTCTTATCTTCTTCTCAGCTTCTAAATATTCCAACTTCCTTTTCTTGTTATGCAATGGAAATCCAGTTCTTTGTTGATCTTTGAGGTATTTTGACAGTTCATTGTATTGTGCACTGGCATACCGGTTTCGTTGTTGATAGTCATATAAGCGCAGTTCAACCATCTCTGTCAACTGTTCCATGTTAATGTCTCTGAAGTCATACTTGAAGATGATTGTCTTTATAGCACCACTTTTCATGAACACCTTCAAAATCTTTGTCTTTAAATTAAAAAAATAGATCTTTGGGTAAGTCCACATTGGTAGCTGTACGTTGTTCCCTTTGAAGAATTGATCATGTGGTTGGGATTAGAGCTTTTGAAGTAGGGGCTCTTGATGTGAAGGGTCTAGAAGAATAATACTTTCTTGAATTCCCTTTATTTTCATATATACTCTGAATCTCTTTCCGACTTTTCATTATCAAGGTAATGTAAACCTCTCCTTCCTGTGACAAAATTTTGATCATCTCCATAGTCTCACTGTCTAGTTTCTGTTGTGACCGAAGATTTTCTCTTACACTTTATTTAGATACAGGTTTAGGAGGGTTAAGTCTAGCTCTTTCCAATTCTTCATGATATATCTTAGACTCTCTTTCAAATATCTCCATTAATTGGGATCTTGTCAGTTTGTGAAACACATCCTTTGGCACCCCCTATGCCATCATTACTAATGTGTTGTAAAACACACTTGTTTTCCGCACCATTTATCATCATTTTAATCATTTAGTTATCTAATAAATAATAATTTTAACTTGTTTATACATGATCTTACAAAGTTACATGTGTCGACAAGGGAGTTAATGACGGGTTGCTATATTTAGAAAGATTACTGTTTGTAAAAGGCGGAATCAATAACAAACAGAGTAGTTGCAATCAATAATCAAAGGTAACCAACACAGACAAGATTCACTCAAAAGATTCCCAGTTATATAATGTTCATCATACAAAGGGTATTCGATTTAGGGTTTCTTGAAGGGAAAGTTATATCCGTTCTTATCTAAGACAGCCGTCACACTCAAATATTCTCTCTGAATTAATGAGTCTGTCTGCCTTAGGAGGCGTGCCCTAAATTATTCATTTTATAGGCCTGACACCTCCTTTACAGCTGTCATTCCTTCTAGAAACCCTAAATGCTAATACATATCCATAATTACATATTCAGAATTATTCTAAGTGTAAAACAAGTCTTCCGGGTAGGCTTTGCAACATTCATTTTTCGAGTAGTCTGTGTGCTCTACCATGCTTCAGCACTTGGTAACATAGAAGTGTACTCGGAATCAGTTTTCGGGTATACTTTACTTGAAGAGTATTTTATTAAGTAAAATACTCACTGGGTAGACTTCAATCTTCTTGACTTTGCCAGACTTTGCCCGACAAATCCTTACGAGCAACCTTGTTCTTCAATGGTCCATTCAACTTATTGCTAGTGAATAACTTATTAGCAAAGTGTGCTCGGTAGCACTGTTCCTTGCTTGAGTTGAACCTTGCTCGATGTTACTTAGAAATATTCCATTAAAACATCAAGCCTACTTGGACCACAATTATTAATAAATACCTTGCTCGATCTTCCAATCACTTGGGTTCATGAGCTTGGATAGCCAAAAGCTTACTCGGGAGTGAACTTTCTTGGCTCTGAAGAACAGACTTGCTTGATAAAGTGAACCTTGCCCGGATTTGCATAAACTAGTGATCCATGCCCGGTAATACACCAATTTGCAAACCCTGCTCGGATATCCACTAAAGAAGACTTCAAGAAGATAACCTTGCCCGATAGACAAAATATCATGCCCGGCTAAGTAAAAGCTTGCTCGGAGGTCCAAGGTGTGCCCGGATCCATACTTAGCGAATTCTGAGGAGGTTGAGAAGATTCCAATCTTCCATATACTTTATTTTGGTCAAATCTTTGACTCAACAATCTCCCCCTAGATTGGAACACCTCAGCTGACCCAAAACATTTCTAAGGTTACTTACACTTAGTCAAAATACACATCAAATTAAAAGTCAAATTACATTTTCAACACAACATAAACAATTACATAATCAGAATTCTGTCCGGAGACATTACATAACAAAGCCTAATCTAGGAATCTTGTCTCTTCCTTGCATTGTGGGCGGCTTGTCTTCTGTTGACTAATACTGATGCGGCTCTCAGCCAAAAGATATCAAGGATTTGGTAATGAGTATGACTTTCTGGTATGACCAAATCCCTTATATCCATCATATCCTCATCATGCAAGTAAGTCAAGTCTTCATCCTTCTTGATTATCCCCAGTATTTTTCCATCAGAGTTTCTCAGCAAGTAATGGCCATCATTTTCTTTGTATTCAACTTCAGTTATAATGCCATTTCTTTGAACTGTGTAGTTGGGGAGTGTCATTCTTCTTTCAAGACTTATGCATGTGTTCATGTTTGACAAAGGATTCCTATCTCTAACATTTATCTTGTAGTACAGCTCAGCACTGTCCATTTTCTTCAACTTCTCTGACCTTCTAGATCTGTGAAGTTGAATCATTCTCCAACTTCTCTTTTCTTTTAAGAACTGGAATCCCTTGTCAGCTTCTTCCTTCATAAACTTTGAGAGATCATTCATTTTCCTTCCTGCCATCTTGTTTCTGTTTCTATAATCATACAGGTTAAGTGTGGCCATTCTTTCTAGCTGTTCTTGAGTGTACTCATAAAAGTCACATCTCACAACTATGTCTCTCAATTTACTGCTCTCCATAATCACTCTCAAACATTCAGATACAAAATCATAGTAGAGTTCTCTTGGAAGATCCACAACTGATTGTGGTATTATTGTTCTTTGTGGTACATACCTACTTGATTCACCTCTTCCACCTTGTTGATGTCTTCTTGAAATTGGAGGCCTGAATGGAATAGACTTCTTGGGTTTTCCAGACCTTAAGTTGAAGGTGTTGATGTAGATTGCCTCTACCATTTCAGGTGAAAGGATGGCAAGATCAACAAGATTATGTCCTGCTTGTTCATTAAGAGTCTTTATCATTTTTGTTAATCCAAGACTATTTGCCAGTCCTGCTGTAATAAATCTTCCTTCAACAAAGCTTCTGGGGTTATCACCTTCCCTTAGAGCTTTCTCCCACTCAGCCTTTTGGATATAGAAGAGTTCTTTCAAGTCTTGCTTTTCCAAGGCATCAAAAGAGGATTCATCCATTCCCCTCTGATTTATCATTATACCCCTCAAAATATTAATCATTTCTTCATTCTTCCAAGGGACAATGGGTTCATCTTCAGGTTCAGTTTTGACTTCTTGTTTGGTTGGGGTTTCATCTGATCTGACTTGTTCTTTTAAATTCTCCCTCAAAGTCTGAATTCTTCTTTTCTTAGCATGAGGTTCATCAGATGGTTCAGATGGTTTAGTGGAGATCTCAGTTTGTAACCTCTTCAATTTTTCTTTTCTTTTGAGTTTATTGTACTGGTCCAACACTGATTCTCTTGATAAGTTGTCAACTATTTCAGGCTTCAATCCCCTTTCCAAAAGGTATCCACACATACCTCCAAATTTATTTTTCAAAGTTTCCATATTTTCAATCTTCTCATTCTCCTTCACACACTTTTCTATCACTTTTGCTCTTTCACTGTTATAAAGGTCTTGGAGTTTGTCAATTTTGAAGTGTGTGAGATCCTTTTCTGAATAACCATGCCTTCTAAGATACTCTCTGTACTCCTGATCATCTCTGTTCTTTTGTTTCATGGCCCTTTTGATCTTTTCATTTTCTTCTTCAAGTCTCTTATTCAACTCATCATCATTCATATGAGCCACACTCTCAAACTTCACACCAAGTGCCTTTAACTTCATAATCAAAGGATTGTTCAGTTTGGCATTCAATAAACTCTGCTCAATGCTATCCCTTTGTTCATCAGTCATTGTCACAGGTGGGGACTCAACATTGACAGTTTTGGCACTTTTACCTTGATCATCATCGTCATCATCATCAGATTCATCAGACTCATCCTCCTCTTCAGTTGAGTCATTTACAGCATCTATTTTCGGTTCATCAGAAGGTGGATGATCTGGATTTGATTCACTACTATCAGGTACATCAAGAACACCATGCAACTTTTCTCCTGGTTGCAGTGTTTGCAATGGAATTGCTCTGATTGGACTTGCATCATTGTTATCATCAGGAGTCTCTACATAGCATTTATTCTTTTCATCCCATTTCCCTCTTTTTGTTTTCTGATCTTCTCTCATTCCCTGATCAGTAGCTTTCCTCTTTCTAGAATATGTCTTTTCAAATCTTTCCACATTTTCATTTATTCTTGAGGCTTTAGCTAACATTTCCTCAATTAATTCTTCATTTTCTTTTTCAGGATTCTTTTCAGGTTCCTGTTGGTGTTCTTTTTCAGGTTGACTTTGGGGTTGAAACATGCTAACCACCATAGCCAAAGAGTTGTCTGCTTCCTCAACTCTTTTCAACTTAATCAAAGCCTCAATCACATCTTGATCAGCCACTTCTTCAAAAATTTCTTTAGCAACATTGGCTTGGTTGATCAAGGCTTCCTGCTCTGCCAGTTCCTCTGGAGTCAAGGTTTGGGCCAGTATCTCCCTTTCCCTTGTTTCTCTGATAATATTTTCATGTTCTTTTAAGCCAGCAGCAGCAACTATATCATCATCTTTAAATAAGATATCTTTCTCTGGATTTGCCTCAACAGGCTCTTCTTCACAAACTTTTGTTTTACCTTTCTCTATTCTCCTCCCCACATCCTCTTCATCTTCAGACTATACATAGTCATCTATTTCCTTTTCAAGTGCTTCCAGTTCTGGGTCATACTCTACTCTCTTGGAACTTGCTTGTTGATCAGTTTCTGTTTCAGTGTGTGTAAGTTCCTCAGTAACAGCATTTTCATCAATGATTTCCTCAGTTTGAACATCAGTTAAGTTATCAGTAGCCACATCTTTCAAGACATCAGTAGCCACATCAGTGGTAGCTACATTTTCTTCAACATTTGTCTTTTCAACTCCATCATCTGTCTCAACATTCTCTTCAATCCATTCAACATTCATTATTTCATCTTTATAATCATAATCTTGTTCTCCTATAGCTGATTTATCACCTTCATACTCATCATCCTCAACTCTCCTCTCCTCACTATCCTCCTCTCCATCATCATATGCAAAATTAATTTCAAACTGTCTACAGTCTCTACACCTGTTTCAGTTTCAGTTTCAACATTCACCACAGAGTCAGTTGGCATCTTTTCATCCCCCCTGTTTTGGGGCAGCTGAGGTCTTCTCAACCTCCTGCTCCAGGGCTTGAATTTTCATTTCAGCTCGGGCCAACTTCTCCATCAATATAAAATTCTCCAAGGTGACCTCCTCATTCCTCTTTCTTAGTTCAGCATTCTCTTTCAACAAGTTTAAATTTCTTTGGAATAAGACAGTGTCAATGGGTGGTGTTGTAGGTGGTGATGTAGAAAATGGTTCATACTCAGGTTGTTCTTGGGTTGTGATGTGAGTTTGGAAAATGGATTGTGGTGGTGATTGTGTATGAGGTGGGCTTATAATAAATGGATCTGAGTGAATTGGGCTAGATGTTGGTGATGTTTGCGATTTATGAGTTGATGTTTCAGGCTGGCTCATGGTTAAGGTTTGGGGTGGGGATTGAGTGGTTTGATGTGGTGGAGTTTGTGATGGTGAGTATATAATGGGTTGGTCAGTAGGTAATGGTGATTGTGGTGGTGTTGGAATAATGGGTCGTTCTGGTTCCTCAGGTTTGCCCCCCTGATCATGTACACCTACAATCATGGCTCCTCCAGCCCCTCCTTCATCAGCATTATCATCTCCATCAGAGTCATCATTAACACTTCCAAAATCATCTTCCCCTCCTTCCTCCTATGAGCTCAACTTAGGAACTGGCATCACATCCAAGTCATGGTCCAACAACCATGGCAAGATCTCAAATGGAATGTTTGAGTCAAATCTATTGGCAACACCTGGATTTCTGATTCTTCTGTATGTGTCAGGATTCTGCAGTAGGTGTGTAATGCCAATAGTGGGTAGATCTTGTAATTCACGGTTAAAGATAACCTGTAGGAATCTTGGGTACTGCAGAAATCTATCTACCTCAGCTTTCTTTAAATTTGATACCAATCCTTCAAAGATCGTCTTTGAAAAATTGAATGACAAATCATATATAATCCCCACAGTGGCATTTGCTAGATCACGACTCATCAGAGTCCATGATCCTTTTCGTGGATCAAACCCCTGTATCACACGATGAATAAGGAATCTATACATCAGAGGAAACATCCCCTTTTGAAACTGCCCATCATGTAAAGTTCCCTGATAACCCATCGTCTCTTCAAAAATCTTCATCAGGTGAGCTGTATTGAAGTTTTTTGGGTTATGGTCATCATCATTTAACTGCAAGAATCTTCTAATCATTCTTTCTGTCACATGTAACTCATGGCTTGCAACGGTTGCTTCAATTCTCCGACCATTTATATCATCCACAAGTCTTGCAGATCTCCAGAAATCTAGTGAATGATTTCTGTAGATGATTGGACATTCAGTAAAAGCAAAACTGACATTCGATCGAGCCATCCATGTAATCATTCTCGCCACCGGCTCGTTATCAGGTGTGACTTGTAATAGTGCACACATGTTATGTTTCTTCTCAAAGAAGTATTTGGGTTGTTCTTCTTCTGCCATATCTGGATAACACAAACAAACATATTCAAAGTGAAATTAGTCATAAAGTTCAGTACTTTAAGTAATTTCAAGTTATAAAATAAAAAAGAAAGAAAGAGAGAGAAATCATCAAGAACCTGTTCTTCAACAAATTTATAACCTAAACACATAAACAGAGTATTAGTAATCAAATACCTAATCAAAGCCCATCATAATCTAATCGTGATCGGAAAACACATTATTATAGATTACCGAGTCGGAATTAGAGGGTTGATTCAAGTTAGGGTTTGGATTAAAAATGAATGCGATAAGTCGTTTAGGTTTCTTTGTGAGTAAGCAGTTGCAGTGGAAGGAGAGAGAGGGAAAGTAATGTTGAAAAATATTTCTAACTCCCTCTTATATACTTTTTGAAAGTGGGTTTTAAATACTTTTTGTCGTTAAGTGAGTTATTAGCTGTCAAACAGTAACCTTATCCACTAGATATTTTAAAACATTTGAAAAAACATACACCATTTTATCATTTAAGTTTAGCAAACCTTACTCGGAAAAGTAAATCTTTGCAAAGTCTACTCGGTATACTTCCACTTACACAAAGCTTACCCGATAAAATATCCAACCTTTGCATGTTAAAATTTTCATTATTGAATTTACAAAGTTTGACTGAACCCTTTTACTTACAAACCTTGCTTGGTCAAGCTATGTAATTTAAAGTCAAGACACTATGAATAAAGCTTACCCGAAATACTAGATTTCTTGAGAACTTAATCACAAGACAAATAATCAAGTATAAAATATCAAATAAACATCCTTGCTAGGAATCAATTAAGATACCCATATTAATTTCTCAATTTTAAATTAAAAGCTCAATCTAGCATAAATCCTATCATAATAAGAAACATATTCAATCACGCATACTAGAAACATATTCAATCAAGCATACATAGTTGCACAGTGTGCTCGAGCAACCTTCCATATGCAAAGTATACCCAAATAACCTATTTAGAGTACAAAGTGTGCCCGAAAAATGACTTCTAGCAGACAGTGTACTTGGAAAATCACGTTTTGAAATTACCAAGTATATTGAGGGAACAAAAGTGTACCCGAAATATAAAATGTGTCCGGAAAACAAGGTTTGCCCGGAAACACTTGTAATTTCAAAGAAAAACATATTAATACATATCACAAAGCTTACTTGGTGTACTAATCATAAGTTCACAAAGTATGCTTAGAATAACAGTTAGCATATAAAATGCAAAGCTTGCCCGAAACAAGAATTTCTTGTTAATATCTAGCTATAACACATAATCATCTCAAGACTTCAAGCTTGCTCGGGAAATTAGTACAACAGTGTACTATACCCGAAAAGTGTAAACACTTCAAAGCAGGCTCGAAAATCATAAACTTAGTCAAGAAAATGACTAAGCTTGCCGGAAAGGTCATAAAGCATCAAACCTTACCCGAAAATACATATTCAACTGTTTTGTGCCCGGAAAGGTACACAACTAGGCACACATCCTTAATCAGATCTCATCAGAGTTGATCATTCCCAGGGCTTTCAGAAGAAAGTTGAACCTGGTTCTGTCAAGTGGTTTGGTGAATAGGTCTGCCAAATTATCACTTGTATCAACTCTTTGCATTTCAATCAAACCCTCTTCATTGCAATCTCTTATGAAGTGATGTCCGATTTCAATGTGCTTAGTTTTAGAATGTTGAACTGGATTCTTAACAGTAAAATATGCAGTAGTATTATCAATGAGAATAGGGGTATTCAGAAAATTCAAACCATAGTCCAGCATTTGGTTTTGAATCCAAAGAACTTGTGCACAGCAGGCAGATGCAGCAATGTATTCAGCTTCTGCAGTGGATATTGAGAAAGTGGTCTGCTTCTTGCATTGCCATGACACTAGCCTTTCACCCAAAAATTGACATCCTTCTGAGGTTGACTTTCTGCTCATGTTACAGCCATCATAATCACTGTCTGTGTAGGCAATCAGATCAAAAGATTTATTCTTTGGATACCAAATCCCCAAGTCTGGTCTTCCCTTCAAATATCTAAAAATTCTCTTCATAGCATTCATATGGGAGACTTATGGATTTGATTGGAATCTTGCACACACACATACAGCAAACATAATATCTGGTCTTGTTGCAGTTAGGTACATCAGGGATCCAATTTTGCTCTATATTCATGTTCATCTACAGGATCCCCCTTTTCATCAGCTATCATCTTTTCTTTGGTGTCCATTAGAGTTGAAGCAGTTTTGTATTCATGACAATTGAACTTGTTCAAAATGTCCTGCACATATTTGGTCTGGTAAATGAAGATCCCTTCAGCTTTCTGTTGAACTTGCAATCCAAGGAAGAAGTTCATTTCTCCCATAGAGCTCATGCTGTATTTGGATTTCATTACCCCTTCAAACTCCATGCACATTTGTTCATCTGTAGAACCAAAGATGATATCATCCACATACACTTGTAACATAAGCAAATCTGATCCCTTTCTTTTGTAGAAGAGTGTCTTGTCAATGGCTCCTCTTTTAAAACCATTTTCAAGAAGTTGATTTGACAGCTCATCATACCAAGCTCTAGGAGCTTGATGCAATCCATATAGGGCTTTGTTCAAATTATACGCCCTGTTTGGATACAAAGGATCCTCAAAACCTGGTGGTTGAGCTACATACACCTTTTCATCAATCTTTCCATTTCGAAATGCAGACTCAACATCAAGCTAGAACACCTTAATGTTCTTTGAGGCAGCATATGCAAGAAAAATCCTGATAGCTTCAAGTCTTGCAACAGGTGCAAAGACTTCCTCAAAGTCTATTCCTTCTTCTTGAAGGCATCCCAGTGCCACAAGTCTAGCTTTATTCTTAATCACCAAACCCCTCTCATCCATTTAGTTTCTAAAAACCCATTTAGTTCCTATTGCATATCTGTCTATTGGCCTATCAACAAGATCCCATACATGTAAATCTCTTAACTGTGCCAGTTCCTCCTGCATTGCTTCCACCCAACTATTGTCTTTTAGTGCTTGAGCAATGTTCTTTGGCTCTATTTGGGATAGAAAGTAGGAGTAAAGACAGATGTTTGCAATCTCAGAATGACTTCTTCTGACTCTTTCATGTAAATCTCAAATGATGTTTTCAGAAGGATGATTCTTTTCCACATAAGGAGTTTGTACAATCATATCTGTAGACACATTTGTGTCAAGATTTGTTTCATTGAGATCTGGTTCTTCAATGATCAAATCAGTTTCTGCATCATGAAATTCTGATGTTTCTTCATTATTTTGTCCTGAAGTAGATGCACCATTGTTTTCTAAATTCAGTCTTTGAAACAGATCTTGAAATCTTGCAGTAGATGAAGCTTCTTCTATATTTGCTTGGTTTCTTGTGTTTCCCTCATTCTGAAGTTGATCATCCTGTCCTTCTTGAATGTCTTGATTGATCTCAGTATGATCATGTTCAGGACTATGATTGTTTTCTTGATTATTCTCTTGATCTTGTTCAACAATATCACTTGAAGATTTCTTCACAAAAGTATATTCCTTTTCTTTTCTAGCAACCTTTTTCCATAACTCTTCTAAGTCCAATGGTTTCTTCTTTTTCTCTTCAATTTCACTGGTCTTGTAGAATGAGTCATCAAAGTCTTCAGGACAAATCTTGAAAGACTTTATCAACTTCTCATGATCAAACAGCCAAGTTGCACCATCAACTATATTGAATTGATTCTCATTAAAGATGATGTCAGATGATTCTATAACACTCAAATGGTCTTTCACATATACTCTGTATGCTTTAGAGTGTGTAGAATATCCAACAAAGAAACAATCTAAAGATTTTGTTTGAAACTTGTTCAAATAATCTCTAGTGTTCAAAAGAAAACATTTGCATCCAAAGGGCTTGAAAAACTAAATATAAGGCTTTCTGTTGTTGAATATTTCATAAGGAGTTTTGTTGTGCCTTTTGTTAACAAGTACCCTATTCTGAACATAGCAGGCTGTATTTATGGCTTCAGCCCAAAAAGTGACAGGTAGATTAGCATCTGCTAACATGGTTCTTGCAGCTTCAATCAAAGTTCTATTCCTTCTTTCTGCAACACCATTTTGTTCTGGAGTTCTAGGAGCTGAGAATTGTTGAAGTATTCCCTTTTCTGCACAAAATTCTTGCATAACTCCATTTTTAAACTCAGTACCATTGTCACTTCTCATCATTTTAACCTTCTTATTCAGTTTGTTCTCAATCATTGTTACACATCCCTTAATCAACTCTGCAGTCTCATCCTTGGTACTTAGGAAATAAACCCCCAAGTATATCTTGAATAGTCATCAATGATCACAAGACAATATCTTTTCTTTCCTATACTTGGTACACTCAGAGGACCAAAGAGATCCATGTGAAGTAGTTCAAGTACTTGATCAATTGAGTTGATGAGCTTTGTGTTATAAGAAGATTTGTGTTGCTTTCATTTTTGGCATGAACTACAATGATCTTCCAATTTGAACTCTCTTGTAGGTAAGCCTATCACATGCTCATCTTTGACAAGTCTATTCATGTTCTTCAAATTCACATGACACAGTTTCCTATGCCACAATTTTGACTCATTTTCAGTGGCTTTAGAAACAAAACATGCACCTCCCCTTGAAACAGCTTCTTGCATGTTCAATTCATACAGATTGCCATTTCTTGGTGCCATCATCATAATAATTTCAGGTGGGATTACAAACTCAGGTTTTAGAATGAAACAGTGAGAATCATCAAAACTGACTTTATCACACATTTGTGATATGCTCAGTAGATTATACTGAAGACCTTCAACATGAAATACATTATCAAAAGAAACTTTTCCATTTGTTAAAATTCCTTTCCCAACAATCTTTCCACCATTCTCATCACTCCCAAATGCTACAGGACCTTAAAACTTTTCTTCATAATTGACAAGTGATCTTTTGTCACAAGTCATGTGCCTAGAACAACCACTATCCATGTACCATATGTCATTCAGAGGAGTGGACTGTTCCTGAACAAAAGAAAGAGTTTGATTAGTTGAGTGATGAAGTGCAAGCTTGATCATCTTGCAGCTCATCAGATTCAGTTTCAGTGGCAGCTAGGGAAGTGAGTGTTGTTGGTTCATGATCTTCATGAGTGACTTCTATATTGTCTGAATTGTCTGTCTCATAACCACACTCTCTTGGGGTTTTAACCAATGAGGTCGAGCTCGGACAGTCTTCTGATACAGTGTCACACTCCTTCACCACATAGTCTTTCTTTTCAGAGTAGTCTCTTACATCAACAACTGTCTCAACCTTAGTTTAAGCCTTAGGTTTCCAAAGGAATCCTCCAGGTTTAAACCCATGTTTTATTAGAAACTTTTCATCACCAGTAAGTTCAGTGGGTTTCTTTCTAGGAAAGACACATGTGTTCATTGTCTTCTCATTGCTTGATGATCCTTGAGAACTATCAGATTTGACAGATTGAGTATCCTTTTTAGGGATTATTCTCAAGGGTTGGGAGTTCTGTTTGACATTTCTCTCATGCTTTACAGGAGATTTACTCCTTTGAGCATGCTTAGCCACATGTTTCTTGGCTTTCATTGAAGGCTTTTGGCTTTCCTTCTTCAAATTTTTCATTTCACAACTTTTTCCATTTCCCAGGTATTCATCATACTTTTACTTGTACACAACAAAGTCTTGTCCATACTTTGTTTCATCTGGGACATGAAAAGGCTTGAATTTGAGTCTTTCATTACAAGAATCTGTATGATGACCATACTTATCACACTTCTTACACCAAACCTTTCCTTTGTATTTCTCATGTTCCTTTTCTTTCTTGAATCTTTCACTTGGTCTTGGTTCTTTGACTCCTATGGTCTTCTGATTCTTTAGACTATCAAATTTGACTGAGAAAGGAACAAACTCCTCAATCTTGATGTCTTGTCTTTCAGTCTTGCTCTTTACAAACACAAATTTTTGCATATTCAGTGGTTCTTCATCTTGACTCTCTCTTTGTCTTGATTGTCTCTTCTCATAGTCTTTCATGGTTTCCACTTCTCCAATATCAAGCACCTCATGATTAGAGAAAATAGGGTAAATTGGGACAAAGTTTTCAACATCCACATTTTCTTTCACCTTTTTCTTGTTGTTCAGCTTTATCTTTTCCAATACTTCTTTGCTTGGAGGCCTTACAACATTGTAATTTACCTTCTTCTTTTCACATATGTCAAAGGACACATGCTCTCTCTTCATTATTTCATTATGTTTCTTCATTCTAGGTGTGACAGGTGGATATATTGGAAGTTTGTCAATAGATTATGGTTTCTTGTATTTCTTCCTCTTTCAGCATCTTTAATTTCCTCATAAGTGATTTGATCACTCAAATCACTCAAGTCATCTTGATTCAAATCAATTGAGTCAAAGTCATCTTCAGAGACTTGAACTCCAATTGACTTTTCTTCTTTCAAATCTTTCTTTACTACAAATTCTCCTTCTTCACTCACCTCAACATTCCTATACAAATCCACAACATCTTCTTTGTCTTGAAAAACATCTTTGAATTGTTGTAGATATGCATTTATCTTCTCTTTATCAACTTTTGGCATAAAGTTGTTGTTGAATGGTGGTGGAACTGCTTTGTATTTGTCTTCTTTCTTTACTTGGTTCAGAATTCCACTGATGTTTCAAGTGGATACCAAGTTCTTCAAGAATTCATTGTCAACTTGCAGTTTTGTGTTTTGCAACTTCTCTTCTATAATCATTTTCTTCAACCCTTCTATTTCAGTTGTGAACCTTTTCTGAGCTCTATAACTATTTACACAATCTTCTTCCAAACTTTTCATTCTTTCTTCACTTATTAGTTCACTTGCCTCATATGCATTGATAATACTTTGTTTCTTAGAACACTCACTTTCCAGCTTGCCTACTTTCATTTTCAAATCATTAATAACTTCATTTAAATCAATAGTAGGAGCAGAGTGTACCTGAGATGATGATCCAGTTTCGTTGTCAATTATTGCCATAAATGCCACATTTGCTTTATTGATATCATCTGCAATGTCTTCTTCATGATTGCTCCAATCAAAGTTGCCTTCATGGTGTGTAGTTACAACAACATTTCCTTGATTTCTGACATGATTTTGGTTGGCTGGAATAGTGTTGTCTGGAACAGTTTGAAGGTTTTGGTTGTTGTTTCTCTGAAAACCTTGATTCTGAGGCACTCCTTGATTATGATTGTTCATTTGAGGTTGGAAGTTGTTGTAGTTGGGATTGTTGTTAAAGTTGTTGTTGAAATTGTGGTTGTTGTTGATTCTCTGCTGATTCTGTTGATATTGATGCTGCTGATTTATTGGTTGGTTCTGAAACTGGTTCATTTGAAAGTTTCTTGGCATGTTACATTTTCTTGCAAAATGGCCAGGCTATTGACAATTATAGCAAATGGCTTTTGACTTATCAAAACCAATTCTTTCATTAGGCCCTGATAGGAGTGACCTACCAGTCCTGTTGTAAAGCCTCTTGCTCCTAAGAGCCAACATGACAGCTTACCACTTCAAATCCATGTCCTCCAAGTCATCAACATCTATTTGCTCAAGATCATCTTGTACCACACTTGTGTGAATTAAATTCTTTGCAACAAACGCATTATATGACTCCGTAAACATTGATAACAAGGCCTTTGTTTCACTCCCTTGACCATTTCCACCACTAGTGCGAGGTACATTCCCACTTGCCACTGAGGCAGAATCAGTGTCATCAATTAGTTGCACCTTGAATCTTTGTTGGTTTCCAAGATTACTTGTGCTCCCTCCAACAAAGGATTTTGGAGTATCAGCACTATGCTCAACTGGTTCTTCAACAATGGGAATTTGTTGTTGATTCTTGGTAGTCAAATTTCCCATTGGTGCAATCAGTGCATTTGAAACATTGAAGCAAGGTCTTTCCTCCTTAATCATCTCATTCTCGATCATCTCAATCTCTGCAGCTTGAAGGAAGCACACTACATCATCCAATTTTAAATCATTGAAATTGTGCTTTGTAAGGATGAACTTGCAAGCAGTGTACCATTCCTTTGGCATTGAATTGAGCAACTTGGTATTCAAGTCAAAGTCAGTCATGACATAATCAGTAGTTCTGAGATCATTCACTATTGCTAAGAACCTTTCAATGATAGACTTCAACCTCTCACCATCTTTATACTTAAACCTTTCCAACTGTTGCTTCAGTCTTTGCTTCTTGATGTTTTTGAGCTCAGTGTTTCCCTCAAACATTTCAAGTATTGCATCATACATTGCCTTTTCTGTAGCATGATGTGCAACCTTGGTAAGTATCTCCCAAGACAGACCTAATTTCAACATTGCTAAAGCCTTGTCATCCACTTTTCTCATTCTCTCTCACAGCAGCAGTTGCAGCTGGATTTGCATCATCCTCTTAAGTGCCTTGTGGACCATTTCTGATTGAGTTTCACATATCAACATCATTATAGCAAACGACTGCTTCAAATAAGACCTTCCATTTCGTGAAATTTTCCTGTCCGTACAGTTTAGGAATCTTGTTAGTAGAAATCTCTTGTTCTTCGTAACCAGACATTTTGAGAAATCAAAAGTAGTTTCTTTTGTAAAAACAGAATTAAAAAATAATCAGATCTAAAAACCGGTTGTTCATATCTGAGTTGTCTGATGCAATTACAACAAGATTTATGTGTAAAAATTAAAGCTTTAAACAAAATAAGGAAGAGAAAACACCAAATGATTGTAGATCTGGAAGAAAAATGAAGAACAGAGCTTCTGACGTCACTTTTCAATGGAACAGTGGTCTGCTTACGTCATCTTTCTCCAAATCTTCAATCAGCAACAATCTTTCCAAAATAGCAGCAACAAGCTCTGATACCACTTGTCAAGTCCCCGATTTCAGCTGGATCTTACTCGAATCATGCCACAACTCACACAAATAGATGTGTCGACAAGGGAGTTAATGACGGTTTGCTATATTTAGAAAGATTACTGTTTGTTAAAGGCGGAATCAATAACAAACAGAGTAGTTGCAATCAATAATCAAAGGTAATCAACACAGACAAGATTCACTCAAAAGATTTCCATTTATATAATGTTCATCATACAAAGGGTAATCGATTTAGGGTTTCTTGAAGGGAAAGTTATATCCGTTCTTATCTAAGACAGCCATCACACTCAAATATTCTCTCTGAATTAATGAGTCTGTCTGCCTTAGGAGGCGTGCCCTAAATTATTCCTTTTATAGGTCTGACACCTCTTTTACAGCTGTCATTCCTTCTAGAAACCCTAAATGCTAATACACATCCAAAATTACATATTCAGAATTATTCTAAGTGAAAACAAGTCTTCCGGGTAGGCTTTGAAACAATATTCATTTTGTGAGTAGTCTGTGTGCTCTGCCGTCCTTCAGTACTTGGTAACATAGAAGTGTACTAGAGATCAGTTTCCCCGTATACTTTACTTGAAGAGTATTTTACCAAGTATAATACTCACCGGGTAGACTTCAATCTTCTTGACTTTGCCAGACTTTGCCCGACAAATCCTTACGAGCAACCTTGTTCTTCGATGGTCCATTCAACTTATTGCTAGAGAATAACTTATTAGCAAAGTGTGCTCGGTAGCACTGTTCCTTGCTTGAGTTGAACCTTGCTCGATGTTACTTAGAAATATTCCATTAAAACATCAAGCCTACTTGGACCATAATTATTAACAAATACCTTGCCCGGTCTTCCAATCACTTGGTTTCTTGAGCTTCGATAGCCAAAAGGTTACTCGGGAGTGAACTTTCTTGGCTTTAAAGAACAGACTTGCTTGATAAAGTGAACCTTGCCCGGATTTGCATAAACTAGTGATCCATGCCCGGTAGTACACCAATTTGCAAACCCTGCACGGATATCCACTAAATAAGACTACAAGAAGATAACCTTGCTTCGATAGACAAAATATCATGCCCGGCTAAGTAAAAGCTTGCTCGGAGGTCCAAGGTGTGCCCGGATCCATACTTAGTGAATTATGAGGAGGTTGAGAAGATTCCAATCTTCCATATACTTCATTTTGGTCAAATCTTTGACTCAGCAAATATGATTGCTTTATTGAGTATTTGATGCTATCCAAATAATATGCTTCGCTAATCTTTTTAGTTCTACCTAGGTTTGATGATAATTGTTGGGTATTGATGAGGAATATTGGATTGTTTGATCAAATGACGTGAATTACTATTGCAAAGTTTGGTTTAATAATTAATTAGGTTGTGTTTAATTGCTGGAAATTTATTAATATTATCTCAATATCCTCATGCTTCGATTGGTTGAATTTGTTTTGATTAATTGTTGGTTGTCTGATTCTTTACTTGATGTTTAGAATTTGCTTGCGGTAGATACAACCGCAGGGTTTTGTTGACTGTGTTTTGGTAAAAATCAGCGGGTAAGCACCTTCTTAGAAACCGAGAGGTGATAAGAAGTAAGGTCACCTCTCGATCTCACTAAAAAACCCGAACTTACACTTAATTGATTTTAAAAATAAACCGGAAAACAATTGATAAGGTGTTCTAATGTTGGCTTTCCTCTCGTACTCACCAACACTTGACCCTAATGGAAATGAATACTACACAACCATGGATAGAGGAACAATTTAGTTTAACAAAAATGAATACTAAACCTTATCAATTGTTTTCCGGGTCGTCCAATTTGCAAACCCTGCTCGGATATCCACTAAATAAGACTTCAAGAAGATAACCTTGCATCGATAGACAAAATATCATGCCCGGCTAAGTAAAAGCTTGCTCGAAGGTCCAAGGTGTGCCCGAATCCATACTTAGTGAATTATGAGGAGGTTGAGAAGATTCCAATCTTCCATATACTTCATTTTGGTCAAATCTTTGACTCAACAAATATGATTGCTTTATTGAGTATTTGATGCTATCCAAATAATATGCTTCGCTAATCTTTTTAGTTCTACCTAGGTTTGATGATAATTGTTGAGTATTGATGAGGTATATTGGATTGTTTGATCAAATGACGTGAATTACTATTGCAAAGTTTGGTTTAATAATTAATTAGGTTGTGTTTAATTGCTGGAAATTTATTAATATTATCTCAATATCCTCATGCTTCGATTGGTTGAATTTGTTTTGATTAATTGTTGGTTGTCTGATTCTTTACTTGATGTTTAGAATTTGCTTGCGGTAGATACAACCGCAGGGTTTTGTTGACTGTGTTTTGGTAAAAATCAGCGGGTAAGCACCTTCTTAGAAACCGAGAGGTGATAAGAAGTAAGGTCACCTCTCGATCTCACTAAAAAACCCGAACTTACACTTAATTGATTTTAAAAATAAACCTGAAAACAATTGATAAGGTGTTCTAATGTTGGCTTTCCTCTCGTACTCACCAACACTTGACCCTAATGGAAATGAATACTACACAACCATGGATAGAGGAACAATTTAGTTTAACAAAAATGAATACTACACCTTATCAATTGTTTTCCGGGTCGTCCAATTTGCAAACCCTGCTCGGATATCCACTAAATAAGACTTCAAGAAGATAACCTTGCTTCGATAGACAAAATATCATGCCCGGCTAAGTAAAAGCTTGCTCGGAGGTCCAAGGTGTGCCCGAATCCATACTTAGTGAATTATGAGGAGGTTGAGAAGATTCCAATCTTCCATATACTTCATTTTGGTCAAATCTTTGACTCAGCAAATATGATTGCTTTATTGAGTATTTGATGCTATCCAAATAATATGCTTCGCTAATCTTTTTAGTTCTACCTAGGTTTGATGATAATTGTTGGGTATTGATGAGGTATATTGGATTGTTTGATCAAATGACGTGAATTACTATTGCAAAGTTTGGTTTATTAATTAATTAGGTTGTGTTTAATTGCTGGAAATTTATTAATATTATCTCAATATCCTCATGCTTCGATTGGTTGAATTTGTTTTGATTAATTGTTGGTTGTCTGATTCTTTACTTGATGTTTAGAATTTGCTTGCGGTAGATACAACCGCAGGGTTTTGTTGACTGTGTTTTGGTAAAAATCAGCGGGTAAGCACCTTCTTAGAAACCGAGAGGTGATAAGAAGTAAGGTCACCTCTCGATCTCACTAAAAAACCCGAACTTACACTTAATTGATTTTAAAAATAAACCGGAAAACAATTGATAAGGTGTTCTAATGTTGGCTTTCTTCTCGTACTCACCAACACTTGACCCTAATGGAAATGAATACTACACAACCATGGATAGAGGAACAATTTAGTTTAACAAAAATGAATACTACACCTTATCAATTGTTTTCCGGGTCGTCCAATTTGCAAACCCTGCTCGGATATCCACTAAATAAGACTTCAAGAAGATAACCTTGCTTCGATAGACAAAATATCATGCCCGGCTAAGTAAAAACTTGCTCGGAGGTCCAAGGTGTGCCCGAATCCATACTTAGTGAATTATGAAGAGGTTGAGAAGATTCCAATCTTCCATATACTTCATTTTGGTCAAATCTTTGACTCAGCAAATATGATTGCTTTATTGTGTATTTGATGCTATCCAAATAATATGCTTCGCTAATCTTTTTAGTTCTACCTAGGTTTGATGATAATTGTTGGGTATTGATGAGGTATATTGGATTGTTTGATCAAATGACGTGAATTACTATTGCAAAGTTTGGTTTAATAATTAATTAGGTTGTGTTTAATTGCTGGAAATTTATTAATATTATCTCAATATCCTCATGCTTCGATTGGTTGAATTTGTTTTGATTAATTGTTGGTTGTCTGATTCTTTACTTGATGTTTAGAATTTGCTTGCGGTAGATACAACCGCAGGGTTTTGTTGACTGTGTTTTGGTAAAAATCAGCGGGTAAGCACCTTCTTAGAAACCGAGAGGTGATAAGAAGTAAGGTCACCTCTCGATCTCACTAAAAAACCCGAACTTACACTTAATTGATTTTAAAAATAAACCGGAAAACAATTGATAAGGTGTTCTAATGTTGGCTTTCCTCTCGTACTCACCAACACTTGACCCTAATGGAAATGAATACTACACAACCATGGATAGAGGAACAATTTAGTTTAACAAAAATGAATACTACACCTTATCAATTGTTTTCCGGGTCGTCCAATTTGCAAACCCTGCTCGGATATCCACTAAATAAGACTTCAAGAAGATAACCTTGCTTCGATAGACAAAATATCATGCCCGGCTAAGTAAAAGCTTGCTCGGAGGTCCAAGGTGTGCCCGAATCCATACTTAGTGAATTATGAGGAGGTTGAGAAGATTCCAATCATCCATATACTTCATTTTGGTCAAATCTTTGACTCAGCAAATATGATTGCTTTATTGAGTATTTGATGCTATCCAAATAATATGCTTCGCTAATCTTTTTAGTTCTACCTAGGTTTGATGATAATTGTTGGGTATTGATGAGGTATATTGGATTGTTTGATCAAATGACGTGAATTACTATTGCAAAGTTTGGTTTAATAATTAATTAGGTTGTGTTTAATTGCTGGAAATTTATTAATATTATCTCAATATCCTCATGCTTCGATTGGTTGAATTTGTTTTGATTAATTGTTGGTTGTCTGATTCTTTACTTGATGTTTAGAATTTGCTTGCGGTAGATACAACCGCAGGGTTTTGTTGACTGTGTTTTGGTAAAAATCAGCGGGTAAGCACCTTCTTAGAAACCGAGAGGTGATAAGAAGTAAGGTCACCTCTCGATCTCACTAAAAAACCCGAACTTACACTTAATTGATTTTAAAAATAAACCGGAAAACAATTGATAAGGTGTTCTAATGTTGGCTTTCCTCTCGTACTCACCAACACTTGACCCTAATGGAAATGAATACTACACAACCATGGATAGAGGAACAATTTAGTTTAACAAAAATGAATACTACACCTTATCAATTGTTTTCCGGGTCGTCCAATTTGCAAACCCTGCTCGGATATCCACTAAATAAGACTTCAAGAAGATAACCTTGCTTCGATAGACAAAATATCATGCCCGGCTAAGTAAAAGCTTGCTCGGAGGTCCAAGGTGTGCCCGAATCCATACTTAGTGAATTATGAGGAGGTTGAGAAGATTCCAATCTTCCATATACTTCATTTTGGTCAAATCTTTGACTCAGCAAATATGATTGCTTTATTGAGTATTTGATGCTATCCAAATAATATGCTTCGCTAATCTTTTTAGTTCTACCTAGGTTTGATGATAATTGTTGGGTATTGATGAGGTATATTGGATTGTTTGATCAAATGACGTGAATTACTATTGCAAAGTTTGGTTTATTAATTAATTAGGTTGTGTTTAATTGCTGGAAATTTATTAATATTATCTCAATATCCTCATGCTTCGATTGGTTGAATTTGTTTTGATTAATTGTTGGTTGTCTGATTCTTTACTTGATGTTTAGAATTTGCTTGCGGTAGATACAACCGCAGGGTTTTGTTGACTGTGTTTTGGTAAAAATCAGCGGGTAAGCACCTTCTTAGAAACCGAGAGGTGATAAGAAGTAAGGTCACCTCTCGATCTCACTAAAAAACCCGAACTTACACTTAATTGATTTTAAAAATAAACCGGAAAACAATTGATAAGGTGTTCTAATGTTGGCTTTCTTCTCGTACTCACCAACACTTGACCCTAATGGAAATGAATACTACACAACCATGGATAGAGGAACAATTTAGTTTAACAAAAATGAATACTACACCTTATCAATTGTTTTCCGGGTCGTCCAATTTGCAAACCCTGCTCGGATATCCACTAAATAAGACTTCAAGAAGATAACCTTGCTTCGATAGACAAAATATCATGCCCGGCTAAGTAAAAACTTGCTCGGAGGTCCAAGGTGTGCCCGAATCCATACTTAGTGAATTATGAAGAGGTTGAGAAGATTCCAATCTTCCATATACTTCATTTTGGTCAAATCTTTGACTCAGCAAATATGATTGCTTTATTGTGTATTTGATGCTATCCAAATAATATGCTTCGCTAATCTTTTTAGTTCTACCTAGGTTTGATGATAATTGTTGGGTATTGATGAGGTATATTGGATTGTTTGATCAAATGACGTGAATTACTATTGCAAAGTTTGGTTTAATAATTAATTAGGTTGTGTTTAATTGCTGGAAATTTATTAATATTATCTCAATATCCTCATGCTTCGATTGGTTGAATTTGTTTTGATTAATTGTTGGTTGTCTGATTCTTTACTTGATGTTTAGAATTTGCTTGCGGTAGATACAACCGCAGGGTTTTGTTGACTGTGTTTTGGTAAAAATCAGCGGGTAAGCACCTTCTTAGAAACCGAGAGGTGATAAGAAGTAAGGTCACCTCTCGATCTCACTAAAAAACCCGAACTTACACTTAATTGATTTTAAAAATAAACCTGAAAACAATTGATAAGGTGTTCTAATGTTGGCTTTCCTCTCGTACTCACCAACACTTGACCCTAATGGAAATGAATACTACACAACCATGGATAGAGGAACAATTTAGTTTAACAAAAATGAATACTACACCTTATCAATTGTTTTCCGGGTCGTCCAATTTGCAAACCCTGCTCGGATATCCACTAAATAAGACTTCAAGAAGATAACCTTGCTTCGATAGACAAAATATCATGCCCGGCTAAGTAAAAGCTTGCTCGGAGGTCCAAGGTGTGCCCGAATCCATACTTAGTGAATTATGAGGAGGTTGAGAAGATTCCAATCTTCCATATACTTCATTTTGGTCAAATCTTTGACTCAGCAAATATGATTGCTTTATTGAGTATTTGATGCTATCCAAATAATATGCTTCGCTAATCTTTTTAGTTCTACCTAGGTTTGATGATAATTGTTGGGTATTGATGAGGTATATTGGATTGTTTGATCAAATGACGTGAATTACTATTGCAAAGTTTGGTTTATTAATTAATTAGGTTGTGTTTAATTGCTGGAAATTTATTAATATTATCTCAATATCCTCATGCTTCGATTGGTTGAATTTGTTTTGATTAATTGTTGGTTGTCTGATTCTTTACTTGATGTTTAGAATTTGCTTGCGGTAGATACAACCGCAGGGTTTTGTTGACTGTGTTTTGGTAAAAATCAGCGGGTAAGCACCTTCTTAGAAACCGAGAGGTGATAAGAAGTAAGGTCACCTCTCGATCTCACTAAAAAACCCGAACTTACACTTAATTGATTTTAAAAATAAACCGGAAAACAATTGATAAGGTGTTCTAATGTTGGCTTTCCTCTCGTACTCACCAACACTTGACCCTAATGGAAATGAATACTACACAACCATGGATAGAGGAACAATTTAGTTTAACAAAAATGAATACTACACCTTATCAATTGTTTTCCGGGTCGTCCAATTTGCAAACCCTGCTCGGATATCCACTAAATAAGACTTCAAGAAGATAACCTTGCTTCGATAGACAAAATATCATGCCCGGCTAAGTAAAAGCTTGCTCGGAGGTCCAAGGTGTGCCCGAATCCATACTTAGTGAATTATGAGGAGGTTGAGAAGATTCCAATCTTCCATATACTTCATTTTGGTCAAATCTTTGACTCAGCAAATATGATTGCTTTATTGAGTATTTGATGCTATCCAAATAATATGCTTCGCTAATCTTTTTAGTTCTACCTAGGTTTGATGATAATTGTTGGGTATTGATGAGGTATATTGGATTGTTTGATCAAATGACGTGAATTACTATTGCAAAGTTTGGTTTAATAATTAATTAGGTTGTGTTTAATTGCTGGAAATTTATTAATATTATCTCAATATCCTCATGCTTCGATTGGTTGAATTTGTTTTGATTAATTGTTGGTTGTCTGATTCTTTACTTGATGTTTAGAATTTGCTTGCGGTAGATACAACCGCAGGGTTTTGTTGACTGTGTTTTGGTAAAAATCAGCGGGTAAGCACCTTCTTAGAAACCGAGAGGTGATAAGAAGTAAGGTCACCTCTCGATCTCACTAAAAAACCCGAACTTACACTTAATTGATTTTAAAAATAAACCGGAAAACAATTGATAAGGTATTCTAATGTTGGCTTTCCTCTCGTACACACCAACACTTGACCCTAATGGAAATGAATACTACACAACCATGGATAGAGGAACAATTTAGTTTAACAAAAATGAATACTACACCTTATCAATTGTTTTCCGGGTCGTCCAATTTGCAAACCCTACTCGGATATCCACTAAATAAGACTTCAAGAAGATAACCTTGCTTCGATAGACAAAATATCATGCCCGGCTAAGTAAAAGCTTGCTCGGAGGTCCAAGGTGTGCCCGGATCCATAATTAGTGAATTATGAGGAGGTTGAGAAGATTCCAATCTTCCATATAGTTCATTTTGGTCAAATCTTTGACTCAGCAAATATGATTGCTTTATTGAGTATTTGATGCTATCCAAATAATATGCTTCGCTAATCTTTTTAGTTCTACCTAGGTTTGATGATAATTGTTGGGTATTGATGAGGTATATTGGATTGTTTGATCAAATGACGTGAATTACTATTGCAAAGTTTGGTTTAATAATTAATTAGGTTGTGTTTAATTGCTGGAAATTTATTAATATTATCTCAATATCCTCATGCTTCGATTGGTTGAATTTGTTTTGATTAATTGTTGGTTGTCTGATTCTTTACTTGATGTTTAGAATTTGCTTGCGGTAGATACAACCGCAGGGTTTTGTTGACTGTGTTTTGGTAAAAATCAGCGGGTAAGCACCTTCTTAGAAACCGAGAGGTGATAAGAAGTAAGGTCACCTCTCGATCTCACTTAAAAACCCGAACTTACACTTAATTGATTTTAAAAATAAACCGGAAAACAATTGATAAGGTGTTCTAATGTTGGCTTTCCTCTCGTACTCACCAACACTTGACCCTAATGGAAATGAATACTACACAACCATGGATAGAGGAACAATTTAGTTTAACAAAAATGAATACTACACCTTATCAATTGTTTTCCGGGTCGTCCAATTTGCAAACCCTGCTCGGATATCCACTAAATAAGACTTCAAGAAGATAACCTTGCTTCGATAGACAAAATATCATGTCCGGCTAAGTAAAAGCTTGCTCGGAGGTCCAAGGTGTGCCCGGATCCATACTTAGTGAATTATGAGGAGGTTGAGAAGATTCCAATCTTCCATATACTTCATTTTGGTCAAATCTTTGACTCAACAAATATGATTGCTTTATTGAGTATTTGATGCTATCCAAATAATATGCTTCGCTAATCTTTTTAGTTCTACCTAGGTTTGATGATAATTGTTGGGTATTGATGAGGTATATTGGATTGTTTGATCAAATGACGTGAATTACTATTGCAAAGTTTGGTTTAATAATTAATTAGGTTGTGTTTAATTGCTGGAAATTTATTAATATTATCTCAATATCCTCATGCTTCGATTGGTTGAATTTGTTTTGATTAATTGTTGGTTGTCTGATTCTTTACTTGATGTTTAGAATTTGCTTGCGGTAGATACAACCGCAGGGTTTTGTTGACTGTGTTTTGGTAAAAATCAGCGGGTAAGCACCTTCTTAGAAACCGAGAGGTGATAAGAAGTAAGGTCACCTCTCGATCTCACTAAAAAACCCGAACTTACACTTAATTGATTTTAAAAATAAACCAGAAAACAATTGATAAGGTATTCTAATGTTGGCTTTCCTCTCGTACTCACCAACACTTGACCCTAATGGAAATGAATACTACACAACCATGGATAGAGGAACAATTTAGTTCAACAAAAATGAATACTACACCTTATCAATTGTTTTCCGGGTCGTCCAATTTGCAAACCCTGCTCGGATATCCACTAAATAAGACTTCAAGAAGATAACCTTGCTTCGATAGACAAAATATCATGCCCGGCTAAGTAAAAGCTTGCTCGGAGGTCCAAGGTGTGCCCGGATCCATACTTAGTGAATTATGAGGAGGTTGAGAAGATTCCAATCTTCCATATACTTCATTTTGGTCAAATCTTTGACTCAACAAATATGATTGCTTTATTGAGTATTTGATGCTATCCAAATAATATGCTTCGCTAATCTTTTTAGTTCTACCTAGGTTTGATGATAATTGTTGGGTATTGATGAGGTATATTGGATTGTTTGATCAAATGACGTGAATTACTATTGCAAAGTTTGGTTTAATAATTAATTAGGTTGTGTTTAATTGCTGGAAATTTATTAATATTATCTCAATATCCTCATGCTTCGATTGGTTGAATTTGTTTTGATTTATTGTTGGTTGTCTGATTCTTTACTTGGTGTTTAGAATTTGCTTGCGGTAGATACAACCGCAGGGTTTTGTTGACTGTGTTTTGGTAAAAATCAGCGGGTAAGCACCTTCTTAGAGACCGAGAGGTGATAAGAAGTAAGGTCGTCTCATAGTCTTTGCATTCTAGGATTAGAATTTCGCGAGAGTGAGTTCGGTTCATGTCGGGTTTAGGTTTGTGAGCGATTAGTTGGTCCAATTTTTGTTAAACTAAATTGTTCCTCTATCCATGGTTGTGTAGTATTCATTTCCATTAGGGTCAAGTATTGGTGAGTACGAGAGGAAAGCCAACATTAGAACACCTTATCAATTGTTTTCCGGTTTATTTTTAAAGTCAATTAAGTGTAAGTTCGGGTTTTTTAGTGAGATCGAGAGGTGATCTAGCTAGCTTGAGCGAACCTTAGTTGTGTCATCTTTAGATACCAGTGTCGTGATATCATTCAATCCATTTGTTTGTTTGACCGTCAATTTGATTCTTACCTAGGGGACGCTTTCTCCATTGTCAGTCACAGTCAGTTAAGTCTCCAATTTAGGAAAGTTTTGTCTGTCAGTTCTGTTAGTCCAGTTAATCAATTTAGTCAAAGTAATTTTGGTCAAGTAGTTTTAATTATTAAAAATAAAATTAAAAATATTATTCTTAGGAAGGTATTGTCAGGGTTTAGTAATCATAGGCGTTTTTACGTGTCCTTGTGTTCGATACTCGGACTTCTTAGGTCTGTACTACTTGCGATCGGTACACTTATTGGTTGTGTCCCGTAGAAAGAAACACTCACTAGACACACATCCATTACCATCCTCAATAAGTCTATTATACCCTCTGAGTATAATGGTTCAATATCATCCTTTCGTTTTGAAGGATCAGAGGCTTCATGTCTTTTCAAATCATCATGGAAAACAAAGTGTCTTTATCTTCATTCGTTTTTCTCTTCTTATCAGTTGATTGATGAGATGATGAAGAGGTTGTATAGTTATGCTCAAACTCCTTTTGACTTTCCAGATCTTATTTGTATTTCTTCAACTCAATATCATACAATTCTTTCATTTGAGTTTTTGAGAGTTTGTTGAGGCCTTAATCATTTACACCTCTTGCAAACATAAGTCTTCTCAACGTGCTTTCTTGATCCGAAGTCATTTCAGGCTTTTCTTTCTCCTGAGACTTTTCTTCATCAATCTTCTTTTGCCTCATTGCCTCATCTATATGTTTCTTGAATTCAATCTTAGACGAGTTAATCATTTGAGTGTTTGATAGTCTATTGAATTCTTCTTGACTTTCTCCTTTCTCAATCATCAATCTGTTCAGCCATGCTTCTTGATTTATTGCTGAGAAAACATTTTCAATCTATCTCTTCACAGACTGGTATTTTGTTTCAATCTCTTTCTTTGTCAAAGAATCAACATATTCGTATGAATATCCATGCTCAACTAAAAGTGCAAACTTACCACCAAATCTTTTTAAGGATTTCCCCCTTTCTTCTGTCCTTTTATTTTATGCTTCCTCTTTCTTCTTTTGTCTTCTTGCCGTTTCTTCTTTTTGTTTTTCTTTTAAGGCTAAGGCAAGTTTTGTTCTTTCCTTTGGATTCATATTCTACACTTTCTCTAGGTCATATTTAAAAGATCTAAAAAATTTTATCTGAGTTTCAAGTAGTCTGTTAGCCTTAGTTCTCTTCTCCCTCTGCGCTTGAACCTTCTTATCCACCAAATGTTCAAGATCCTTTTCACTTAGATCCTTGATCACATCATATTTCATACCATGTTTTAGTAAGGCCATAATCCTTGGATCTTGCCTCTTCAACTCTTCCATCCTTGCTCTTATGTTGTCATGATGTTGATGGGTCGTATGAATTTGAGGTGAATCATGTTCAACCTCTTGTTCTTTCTCAGCTTCTCCATCATCATCATCATCATCGTCGTCGTCGTCATCATCATCATCATCATCCTCTTATTGATCATATAAATCTCCAATATGTGGTTCTCTTTTATCCACATTGTCAAATTTTTCGACAGTTTCAGAGGCCATTCTTTTGTTTCTTGATCTTTTTCCTTCTCTTCTTCATTATCTTTATTCTTGGATTCAGATTTTTTTCAATCAGTCTCCTTATCAATAGGTATGTTTGATCCATATCTCTTCCTCTTTCTCACATATCTCAAAGTAATAACTGGCCATGCTCTTTCTTCATTTGAAATTTTATCCATCATTCCTTTAAGCACATTTTCTGCAATTTTTCTATTGATCTCCTCTTTGTGCATAATGCCAATGACTATGGTCTTTTATGTAATGTTTAAACAGATTGGAATGCAGTTTAGCATGTAATAACACATAAGTCATATGTGGCACATATGTTCTTATACGACGGATATCTTATAAGTCGTATAACACATATCTGGCGCATATGTTCCCAATGTCTATATATATAGACTTATGCGTTCATTTTAAGTAGTTCATTCCAGTACTTGTGCTAAGATTCTGCCATATCTAATTGTACTTGTAATATATTTGAAAGGAATATAAAGTTAAAGCATTAAAAGTATCTTATGATATCTCATCTCAACATGATTTATGCTAATGTAGTTAAAGAGTAGATAGTATTCAACATTATAACGATCCTATATTTCATCAACACGTCACGTCATTTCAAGCTTCAGCTCTTTATCTACTTAGAGATCACAAGAATTCATTAAAAGTTACTTCTTTTCATGTTGTTTCTATACAATTTAAATATTTCATCGTTAAAATTTGGTTAAACATTAACAAAATGTTCTCTTGAGTGCATACAACAATCCTACCAAGTTTCAGTATCAAACAAGCATGTTTACAACTTCAAAATTGCAAGATGGGGATAAATGAATATGTTATTATTCAATGAATACCTCTTTGAATGGATATGTTTTCCAGTGGATATGTAGTTATTCATGTATAAGTGACTTATGCGTTGTTTCAAAACATATACGAAGTAAGACATATAAGATGAAAAGGATATATGTGGAGGTTGACTATACGTTTAACTGGTCATATACAGTTGGATGCATCCATGGTTGAACACATATACTGACACTTTGTGAAAATTTAACTTTTGATTATGGAAACCTAAGTGCTTTTGTGACGCAGCCGTCAACCCTGCTTCAAAATATGAATTTAGGGAATGAGATGGGTACTTCTAATAAACCGCTAAAGCTTCTCAAAATAGAGAATTATCCAAGCTGGGTTGATAGATTTGAGACCCATGTTCAAACCGTTAACTATGACACATGGCTTGCAGTTGAAGAGGAGTATATAATCCCAAAGAATGAGAATGGAACCAATTATCATTTATCACAAATTGCTGATGATGAAAAGGCAACTTTTTTAAGAGAGAAGAAAATGTTTAATTTATTTCAACAAGCAATTAAAGCTGAGATTTTTCAACTAATTTAGCACAATGGTTAATGCTATTTGATTTGGCAATTCGGACATGAGGAAGTCAAAAATGGCACTGTTAAAGAAAGATTTTAATATTTTCACGATGGTAAAGGGTGAATCATTTGCTTGATTTCTTGAGAGATATTGTCATGTTGAAAATGAGATGAAATAGTTGGGGATTGATAAACCAGAATTTGAATACATTGACAAATTGATTGATGTGTTACCTGAAGAGTGGGAGACTTTTGTTAGGATTCAACAATCAAATCTAGTTGCTTATTCTCGGCTTAATTTAGCTCGTTTAATTGTTAAGTTGGAAGCTCAAAAGTTGGAGTTAAGGAAGAAGAAAAAAATGAAGAATTCTTCAACTTCACAACACATTGGGTTGAATTACAAAAGTTCTCAATTGGTTGTATCTCAAAATCCCATTATCCAAACTGCTTACTATACCAACAATAATGGAGTTGCTTTAGTGGGAAGTAAACAAAGTGTATCACAAACTCCACAATTTTTGAGCAGTTATTCTGGTACTATGTCATCTGAACGAAATGTTAACCATCTAATCCTCAAAATCAAAGTCCTCGTGTGCTTCATTGAAACATTGTTGTAAACAAAAAAATAACAATGCTCTTACTGCTGAGAATGTTAAAGAACATTTTTCATTTATGGGATCTGTCTTGGAGTCATATAAATGTTTGATTGTTGGGTTATAGAAATAATATCCCATAGAGTCTTTGGGATATCCTACAAAGATACACTTAGTGGATCGGCTCTTAAGTTTTTTTTGGGTGTTGTGCTTAACATAAACCTCACAACCCCATACTTTAAATATGATAGAAATCATATCCAATAGAGTTTGATTCCTCCTTTCGGACACACCATTATGTTGTGGTGTTCCGGGTGGAGTGAGTTGTGAGACAATCCCACAACTCCTAAGATGATCTTGAAAAGCATCACTAAGGTATTCACCTCCTCTATCCGAATGAAGTACTTTGATGGTTTGATTTAGTTGATTTTCTACTTCATTTTGGAAGACTTTGAACATTTCAAAGGCTTAATATTTGTGTCTTAACAAGTACACATACCCATAATGACTATAATCGTCGATAAAGGTAATGAAGTATCTTTCACCATTCCTTGTCTTTGCCTTAAATGGAACACATACATCCGAGTGTATGATTCCTAATAAGTCTTTTTCCCTTTCATTAGTTCCACTAAAGGGTTCGTTGGTCATCTTTCCTTGTACACAAGATTCACACTTATCAAATGAATCATCATTCGATTCCAAAAGACCATTCTTTTGAAGTGTATGTATGCGATCTTTGTTTATGTGACCAAGGCGACAATGCCAATATTTAGTCTTACTCAAATCCACTTTGAGTTTCTTGGTGCTTGATTGGTACAACTTGTTACCAAAGGATGTGTTATCTTGAACTAATTCATAAATGCCATTAGACGGAATTGCTTTAAAATAAAAGACATTATTCATGAAAGAACAAATATCATCTTCCACAAATTTGAAATCATAACCATATTGTCTTAAAAGAGAAACGGAGATAATGTTCTTAGTCAAACTAGGAGCATACAAAATATTTTTCAAAACAAATTCCAAACCATTTGGAAGCTTCAAAACGTAGTCTCCTTGGGCTTCGACATCAACCTTTGCTCCGTTACCCGTGAAGAGACTTGTATCTCCTTTATTGAAATGCTAATTTCTTTTGAACTCCTACAACAAATTGCAAATATGAGTTCCACATCCGGTATCCAATGCCCATGTGTTAGAAGAAATAACATTAAGATCAATATGGATCATGAAAGTTGTACCCGAGGTTTGCCCCGAATTCCTATTGTCTTTCAACTCCTTGAGATAGGTTGGACAATTCCTCATCCAATGTCCTATCTCACCACAACCAAAGCACGGGTCGTCTGAGCTAACCTTTAGCTTCTTTTCTTTGGTATGGGTGGTTCCGTTTAAACATTCCCTTTGAAATAACCCTTGACGTGCCCCTTACCTTTAGCAACCTTTGATTTAGGTTTCGGGTGATGCCCCTCTTGTTTCCACCTTCATTGATCGTGAGAACCTATTTACCCATTCCCGCTTCGGTCGTTTTGAGCATTGCGTGAATCTCACCAATGCTATTGTCACATCAATTCATGCTATAATTCATGAAAAAAATCTCAAATATTTTGTTTAGGCCATTGAGGATGACGGAACAATTTAGCCATTTAAGTCGATCAATGTTGAGAAGACCTACCAAGGGCCAAGCCGCATCGATACATCAATCATACGATACGAATACACGAGATCTAAACGTTAATTACATACTTTATTGATAGATAATGGATAAATACATAATAGAGAGAATATAACTTATACAAGGACCTCACATCTCTCATGTGTGTAATCTATCATAATTATGAGCGGGAATAGCCTATTTATGGGCCTTATGCTCCCATTCGTTAAGTTAAGCCTAATTCGTTATCATCATAACTAACTAGCTTCCATTCGTTATGATTCCATAACGAATGATATTAACTTAACGAACTAGACATCATTCGTTATGCCTTCATAACGAATGAGGCCTCCATTCGTTATATTACATAACGAATGGGCCTATTTCTTAAAGAACTAGTCTAGATAATAACGAATGGATCACATTCACTATACAAACCATAGAGAATGGGCCATTTTACATTAAATACAAAGACTAGACAACCTATAAGTTATTCGATCGCTACAGACAACAAAACCGTGCACTAACAAATGTGGCTTTTCATCTTAAGCACATAAGATGAAACCGATTGGTTTTCTACCATATGACATGCATGAAACGCTCGAACCGTTCCACCCTAGCATGAGTAAGGAACATTTCCTTTAGTTGGGTGATCATGTCATATGCCCCAAGATTTTCAAAATCCTTTTCGGGAATCATAGTTCCCAACATGAGACAAGAAACTTGCACTGAATTCTCGGTGTATTTTAACCAATCGTTATAGGCATCTACGTCGTCAATGTTTGGGCCTTAACGGACCTCATAGTCCAAGATGAGATTTTAGCCCAATGGCCAAAACCTAAACATGGAGGCCTAAAAATTCTAGGAGCTGAAGTTGGAGCCTAAAATGAAGCCCAAATAAAGTGGAAGAGTCACAAAACAAGGTGGAAACTTGAAGCATTTGGATGCGGGGTCAAGTGGGAGTTCACTGACACATGCCTTGTGTCATTCTCGTCCCGTAGGAGAGACCTTTTGGCACACTTGTTTCAGTCAACAAGTGTAGCCAAGTTTAGGTGGCTATGGTTATGAACTTGTGGTTGTTTTATTTATGCATGTTTGGTTGCTTTATGTTTTGCATATGGATTGTTAACTTAAAATCAACAACTTTCATAAAATTGGTTCCTTAGAAATCATTAGGTAAGAAAATTGGTTTTATTAAAGGTTAATGATTTCATAATAAAATGGGTTTTATCAAAGGAACTTTAAAAAATGGTTTTCAAACAAAGTATCATGCATTTGAATGAATGCAAATGCAGGTATGCAAATTTTTTTTCCAAACTAGAATTTAGAAAACTTAAATCCCTTTTAAAAATAAGTTTAACACCATCCTTTTATACAACACTCAAATCACTTGGGAACTCGATGTGGGATAAAGGTCTCCTAACCACATTGGAGGAAACTTGTGAGTTTAAGGTGGGTTTTCCATATTTGTGGGATAAAGGTCACCTAACCACTTGTATGTGCAAATTCACATGTGTGCGTAACTAGGACTACTTGATTTGGAAACCATGTGAATATGGTCACCGAAATATGGCGTACAAAGGTGTTGATGGGATTAAACATGCCAAATAAACATATGATGTTTTATCGATCCCATAAAACTAGAAGTTGCAAAAGGGTTGCAATCTTCAAGCATTGACTACCTTGTTAATTCAATAGTAGGATAAAGGTCACCTAACTACTATGTTAATGTAACATTGGGTTCTAGATTTAAATCATTAATTGTCTTGAAGACATAAACGGGTATTAACGATTAAAATTGATAAATTATATCGAAAATACTAAAATTGAGCTTTGTTAAATTATGTAGATGGCCGCAATCAATAATCCACCTAACGCAATTATCCCACCCATGTATAACCTATCACTAAGACCCATACTCGATAAGGATCGTCTTAACAATACTCGATAAGGAACCCACCCATGAGATAGGTTGGACAATTCCTCATCCAATGTCCTATCTCACCACAACCAAAGCACGGGTCGTCCAAAGTAACCTTTAGCTTCTTTTCTTTTGGTTTGGTTGGTTCCGCTTTAGCCTTCCCTTTGAAATTACCCTTGATGTGTCCCTTACCTTTAGTAACCTTTGATTTAGGTTTCGGGTGATGCCTCTCTTGTTGCCACCTTCATTGATCGTGAGAACCTTTTTACCCATTCCCGTTTCGGCCGTTTTGAGCATTGCGTGAAACTCACCAATGCTATTGTCCCATCAATTCATGCTATAATTCATGACAAAGTCTCAAATATTTTGTTTAGGCCATTGAGGATGACGGGACAATTTAGCCGTTCAAGTCGATTAATGTGGCTTTTCATCTTAAGCACATAAGATGAAACCGATTGGTTTTCTACCATATGACATGCATGAAGCGCTCGAACCGTTCCACCCTAGCATGAGTAAGGAACATTTTCTTTAGTTGGGTGATCATGTTATATGCCCCATGATTTTTAAAATCCTTTTTTGGGAATCATAGTTCCCAACATGAGACAAGAAACTTACACTGAATCCTCGGTGTATTTTAACCAATCGTTATAGGCATCTACATCGTCAATGTTTGGTTCGTCGGGAATAGGATCGTCTAATATATAGGGTTTCTTTTCTTGCTTGAGAACAATTCTCAAGTTTCGATACCAATCCATAAAATTTTTGTACTCACTATTAGACGGTCCTATTTCGATACCAATGTTTGGTTCGTATGAAATACAACTAATCTACTCACTATTACAAACCAATATGAAATGAATAAATAGATTACTAACCCAAATAAATAATATTACAACCATATTGAATAATTGCATAAATCACAACAAAAACACACATCCAAACACAAGGTCATGGCTAGGTTATGAACATGTAAATGCATATCCGAATATGCAAACTGTGTAAATCCAAAATGTTTCCCCTTTTAACCCTTAAAATTTTCGGCCAAGGTTAATCAACCTGAAAACTTTGGGTTTATGTCCAAACAAAATAATTAGTCATCCAAATGACTTAATTCTTCAAGATTACCACATGCATGTAAAGTATAATATTGAAATACGAAGGGGTAACCAAAAGCTCCAAAAACTTTCGGCCATATGGTGAACCACACCATAAAACCCGAAAAGTTTTAGATCTATTGAAGCATGTATCCGTATAAGCGGCCCTTGATTCCATTGTTGGGTTTTAACAAGATTAGCAAAGTCATATAAACCCATTTATATGATGGACGCAGCAGATAAATAAGTTTTAAATCTTGTTAATTAGATGAATATAAAACCTATTTTATATGCAAAACCGAAGACCCGGATCCAAATAAGAATTTGCATGCTTACCAATATAAACAACCATAGGGTGTTCTTAGCATACTACCTTCAAGAGCCCAAGAGAAATGAAGGAGATGATGATATGAAAGGTGAGTCTTCAAAATAGAAGGACCTCAAGCTTGTATACCCTTCAAGCTTATAACAAACACCTTGTTATGATAGGATGTACACTTGAAAACTCTTTCTTCTTATCCCTTTCCTTGGCCGAAAATTAGAGATGAAGAAGAGAGAGTTTACTTGCTTCTTGTGTGTGTGAGGGAGAGAGAGAGATGTGAGCAACCAATGCATCACACAAGTCAACCAAAAAATCTTGTGCATGTCTTGGAAATAAATAAAACAATTAAGTGAGGAGAGGGATGGGGGGGGGAGTGGCAACTCACATGGATTCTTATGTATATAAAAATATATATCTTTTCAGCATCAAATAATCTCTAAAAACTACAACTTTTATCAAATAATATAGCTCAAATGGATACTTATCATATTAAAATGTTTTTTCAGGTAAACCCAAGCCTTAAACGAAGAAATAAGCGAAAAGCCAAAGAAAAATGAAAGAAACCTTGAAAAACACTCCAACACGCCCCCATGCCTCCCTGAACACGCATTGATGCTTCTCTATGCAAGAAAAGACAAAAATAGGCAAGAAAAGACAAAATACTGTACACACGAGCACGTGGACATGCCTCAGGAAGCATGGGGTCGTGGTCACCTTTCAAGAAAAGACAAAAGAAATATAACAAAAGACCAAACACACCGGGTTGTGCCTCAGGAAGCATGCCCTCGTGCTGAGTCAGCATGTACGATCTGACATGGCAATTAATGCGACTGGACACGTGGACACGAGGGCGTGCCTCATGGAGCATGGGGTCGTGCCTGAGTGCCCAGATAGCCTATAAATAGAGGATCATGTTGCACTCATTTGGTGTGCTTGAAGAAAATCTCTATATGGGTATTTCTTATAAAAACACCCACATTACACTCATATTGAAGATCTTGTGGAGAGTTTGAAGCGTTGGAGGCTATCATCATTGCCATCCATCATCATTGAAGAAGGAAGATTCATCCAACATTTGGTTTGATTGTTCTATTTGATCATGCGTTTGTTATCTTCAACTCTTTTGATGTTCATAACCATGCTCATTATGAGCTAAACTCCATTTACTATCTAAAATCTATGAAGAAGCTTTGTTTTACTTGATGATTATGTTGAACATGTGATTTAGTTTGGTAAAGTACATTGTTATTTTGCAATTATCCTTTGATGAAGAAATGTTTTATCACTTTAACTCAATACATCAAGGTTGATTATTAATAATCATTCATGATTAACTCATGTTCTTGGAGACTAGAAATGGTAAAAAAAAGTTCCTTGATAATTTATTCAAGATAAAGCATGGATTCTTATACTGTACTTAGAAATGCTGAGATATAAGTTATGATCTATTTTTCTAGCTTTGATAATTCTAAAATAACATTGTTAACACGATTGCTTAGGTTATCATGCTAGTTAAAGAAATCATATGTTAATGAAATGTGTAACTATAACCTAATTAAATTAACCAATGGGAGGTTGTGTGAGTTAACTACAATCACCCGAAGTTGTTAGGATTGATATTTGCGAAATAGAAGTCAATCCTAATCATTATTCTTTACCAAACTACTTGTCTACTTAAATTGACATTCTCGTGGTAGTATGAGATTAAACAAGGATGGACTTGAAAATGCGCATGCTACTTTATTTTATGTCATAGAATATGTTCACTTAGAAATGAGGGACTATTCTATCATATATTATTAAGGTAAGTTCATCACATGCTTACTTAATAATCATCAAGGAAGAATGGAGTAGATTCTTGATCTTAGATGGTAACCTTTATATAACTGAATTACTCATTTAGAATTTCTCTTATTGTCACCTATATGTTATATATATTTAAGTATTCCACTTTTATAAAAGTTTGAAAACCAACCCCAAAATGATTAAACTCTCGGATTAAAGTAAAACAAAGATTCATTATTCGAAACATTTGTGTCCTTGGATATATACTTGGTTCTTACCAATACTATTCTACCTATACGATACGTACAATTGCCTATTTTGTGTGTGTTTAGTCTTAATAGAAAATAGTTTTATAAATTTAAAACACGATATTGTGCAAAAGCAACATCTCCCATCTATTATATTGTATTACCACACCGCACGCACACATCAAGTTTTTGGCGACGTTACCGGGGACACAGTACGTTTCTAAGAATGATCCGAGTTTTAAATTAATCATTGTTTATAATTGTAAAAACTTTTAACTCTTGTTTTATTTTCCTTTTACTAACTATTAGATAAGAATTTTTAAGGCTAGCCTAACCTACATTTTAGCTTAATTAACTTATACCTTAGTTTAGTTTTAAAAGAGGTTAGCCTGACTTTTAGCTTAAATTTCACTAACCTTTAGTTTTAAATTGTTTAAATTTGATTTAACCCCTTGTATGTCATTTACATTCGGACCTGGGCTTGTTTCTCCAATTTCTGAATCGGAACGACTTCTTCGTCGACGAGCACACAAACGTACTGCAGAGAACGCTGGAACAATTAAAGACAAGTCAGCATACGCCATCACATTAGAAGAAAATCAAACTGAAGAAATGATGGAAGAACAAAACAATGAACCGAGCATGAGCCAATATGCCAAGCCAACTCTCGAAGGCTCCGACAATGGAGTGGCCCCACCCGATATTACCGAACATTTTGAAATCAAATGAAGCACCATTCATATGGTGGAAAATTTTGTTCAATTTCATGGACACCTAGACGAAGACCCTCTTTCTCATATATCTCGATTCCTACGAATCTGCGGAACCTTTAATATTCAAAACTGTTCAGAAGATCAGATCAAACTCAAACTCTTTCCGTTCTCTCTAAGGGGTCAAGCCTTAGAATGGATAGAATCCTTTCCTTCTGGTACCATAACCAACTGGGACCAGATGGTTGAACAGTTTCTCCTCAAATACTTTACGCCTAATAAAACTGCCAAATATCGAGCCAGCGTTATAGGATTCCGGACCGATTATGATGAGTCGTCACACGCAACATAGGAGAGATACAAAACCCTTATGAGAATATGCCCACACCATGTACTAAGCATATGTTTACAAGCACAAACTTTCTTTGACGCACAATCCAGTCCAAACAAACAGGCCATCGACCAAGTCGCCGGTGGAGACCTGGGATCCGAATCACCTAACGAAGCATTTGAAATCATGGAGAAGGCAACAAAGAAGAGTTTCCCTTATAACCCACCAAGATATACACCAACACATAAAGGAATGCACCACTTCGATTCCAAGACTCTTTTCACCGCACTACTTGAATCCATTTCTAAAAAATTCGAACAACTTCAAGCCGAAGTATCAAAAGCCAAAATCACCTGTGACACCTGTGGAGGAACTCATAAGACCAGTGACTGCAAACAAGTCATCATGTCCATGGAAGAAGTTGACTTCATCGCCCGTCAAAACAAGGCTTTCAACAACAACTACAATCCAAGTTGGAGAAACCACCCGAATTTCAGTTCGAATGAGGGAAGTAATACTCAAAGCTTAACTGGATTCGAAAAAAGGCCAATGAATCTATCTTTCTAGCCTAAATCTCAATTTCAAGAACAAGGTTCTAGTAGCCATCGGAATCCAAGCTACTCAAAAATCGAAGAAATGCTGATCCAAATCATGACCAAGAAAAATGAAGCGGAAAAGAAGGCCGATTCAAGAGCCGTTGATATCAGTGGAGGATTGTTAAAGCACGAAGCTGACCTAAACAAGCATCATTACGGAATCTAGAAACTCAGATCGGACAGATTGCCCGAAAATTTTCTGAAAGACCACCTGGCGCTCTTCTATGCAACACAATAACAAATCCCAATGTAGCAGCTAACGTTGTTACATTAAGAAGTGGCATGACCAATGTTTCCTCACCAACATCAGAACTAGTTATGGAGAAGGAAGTACCTGACAAACCGTAGGAGATATTGATACAACATGTACCATACAACTGAAGGAACCAGTCTGAACTTATGTTCCACCTATTCCATACCCTGGACGACTGAAACAGGAGAGATTGGAAGCCCAGCACGGGAAGTTTTTAAAACTCTTCAAACAACTCCACATCAACATCCCTTTCGTTGAAGCCATTGCTCAGATGCCGAAATAAGCAAAGTTTCTCAAAGAAATGTTGACCAACAAAAAAAAGCTGAATGAACTCTCGCATGTCACCCTAAGTGAAGAATTCTTAGCAGTCCTACAAAACAAGCTGCCACCAAAAATGACCGATCCATGGGGCTTTACTATCTCCTGTCTCATAGGAAATTTGTCTGTGAACAATGCCCTGGCCGACATAGGAGCTAGTATTATCTTAATGCCTTACGCGGTTTTTGCAAAACTAGGGATAGGACAACCAAAGCCCACCCGCATGAGCATTCAGTTAGCTGACCGATCCGTTAAATACCCTTGGGGCATTGTTGAAAACATGCTTGTCAAAATTGACAAAGTTGTTTTCCTAGTAGATTTTGTGATTCAAGACATAAAGGAAGACAAGAATGTACCTTTAATTTTAGGAAGACCCTTTTTAGCCACTGCAAAGGGTAAATGACGAGGCTATCACTTTTGACATAGGAAAATATATGCAACATCCGCAATATCACGATGACACATTATACTGTATCGATATCATCGATTCTATCGTAAGTTGCTATTTGCGGAAATTCTCCATCAATAACACACTAGAAACACAAATCTTAATTGAAATTATCACCAAACCAGTTTTAGAAAATGAAGGCCTCGATACTCAAGAAACATCATAAGAAGTATATGAGGTCACCTAATGAATGAAAAATCAAAACCAGCCTTAGAGTTAAAAGAACTACCAAACCATATCGCCTACCGAAGAATGCTATTTAGACTATGTAATGCTCCGACCACCTTCCAGCGTTGCATGGTGGCCATCTTTCATGAAATGATCGAACGCTCTATGGAAGTTTTCATGGAGGACTTCTCAGTCTTAGGAGACTCCTTCGATCATTGTCTGGAAAACCTAGACAAAATGTTGCCTAGGTGTGAAAAAAGTAAATTTAGTACTCAATTGGGAAAAATGCCACTTTATAGTCAAAGAGGGCATTGATCTCAGTCACAAAATATCCCAAGCAGGACTAGAAGTTGATAGGGCAAAATTCGAAACCATATCCAAACTTCCGCCCCCAACTTCAGTCAAATCCATTAGAAGTTTTCTAGGTCACGCATGATTCTATCGTCGTTTCATAAAAGACTTTTCCAAAATTGCTAAACCAATGACCAAACTTCTGGAGAAAGACACACCATTCGTCTTCTCTGAATAATATGTTGAATCATTCATATTGAACGACAAACTTGTCAACGCACCGATCATGACTGCACCGGATTGGACGCTTCCATTCGAGATCATGTGCGATGCAAGTGACTTTGTAGTTGGAGCCGTACTTGGACAACGCAAAGAAAAGAATCTTCACCCAATTTACTATGCTAGTAAAACTGTTAATGATGCACAAGAAAATTACACCACAACAGAAAAAGAGTTATTAGCAGTAGTTTTTGCCATTGAAAATTTAGATCTTACCTAGTTCTTTCCAAAACTATAGTTTTCACCGATCATGCCACCATATTATACCTCTTTAAAAAGCAAGATGCAAAACCCAGACTCATCCAATGGATTTTAGTACTCCAAGAATTTAACATAGAAGTCAAGGACAAGAAAAGAGCAGAGAATGTAGCCGCATACTATCTTTCCCACCTAGAATTTCCAACTTCAGAAGAACATCACGAAGAAATTATCGATGATAATTTTCCACATGAAGTTCTCATTCATATCCAAGCATTCATGAAAGTGGAGGATGAAAGTACCTGGGTTGCCGATTTCGCAAACTATCTAGCTTGTAGAATACTAAGAAATCGGCTAACTCATGAACAACGTAAGAAATTCTTTTCTGACCTTAAGTTCTATTTCTGGGAAGACCCTTACTTGTTTAGGATATGTGCCGATCAGGTTGTTCGTAGGTGTGTATCAGGAAAGGAAGCCTTAGATATTCTCAAACACTGCCATGAAGGACCAACTAGGGGACACCACAGTACCGCCACCATTGTCAGAAAAGTGTTTGATGCAGGATTTTTCATGCCCACCATAAATAAAGACACACATGCTTTGATTCAAGCATGTGATGCTTGTTAAATAGCCGGGATCATCTAAGCCAAAAATGAGATGGCTCAAAAAGGCATTCAAATATGTGAAGTCTTTGGGGTATGGGGAATAGAATTCATGGGCCCTTTTCCTAACTCATTTGGGAATAAGTACATCCTCGTAGCAGTTGACTACATGCCTAAATGGGTAGAAGCACAAGCTCTTCCCACTAACGATGCTCGAGTAGTTGTAGGATTTCTGAAAAAGTTATTTTCACGTTTCGGTAATCCCAAGGCCTTAATCAGCGTCAGAGGTTCACTTCTGCAATGCTCTAATGGACAGAGTCTTAGCCCGACATGGATTTCGCCATCGTTTGGCAACACCATATCACCCTCAGACTAATGGGCAAGTGGAAATCTCAAATTGGGGAATTAAAAGGATCCTCGAAAGAACTATAGGAATAAATCACAAAAAATTGGGTGAAAAGTTAGATAACGCTTTGTTAGCCCTTAGGACAGCCTACAAAACCCCCATAGGAACAACGCCCTTCAATCTTGTTTATGGGAAAGCATGTCATCTACCCATAGAACTTAAGCACAAAGCTTACTAGGCTCTTAGAGCAGTGAATTTTGATCTAATGTCCGCCGGTAAAAATTAGGATGATCAAATTCATGAGCTAGAAGAACTAAAAGCATTGTCCTATGAAAACTCCTGGTCTTACAAAGAAAAGACTAAACGTTTGGCGATCATGTACTTAACACACGTTTACGTTTTCTCCAGGAAAACTGAAGTCTCTTTGGACAGGATCATACATAGTTGAATCAGTTTTTGACTATGGGACAGTTGAGATTTCAAATTCTGACGGCCACAAGTTCAAAGTTAATGGACATCGATTAAAACCATACATAGATGAACCATTCGAAGATGTCTCGGAGGCAATAATCCTCCACCAAAACCAATGAACATACTAGAAGTAGGGTCTGGCCAAGACCCTCATTAAACCAGGCCTTGTATATGCTCTTTTGAAAGAAAATTTTATTTTGTTTCAAAACATGGGGGCGTGCCTCTGTAGGCACGATCGCGTGCCACAAACTGCGGGCCAGAATCTTTGCTGCAAAAATCTCAGTCAGTCTGGTTTGTAACAGAATTGTCAGACCAAAATCACGGGATCGTGTTTCATTTTACACGGGGTCGTGCCTGACAACTTCTTGTCTATAAATTTCACCTCTTTCAATGAATTTATTGCACCAAACCAAACACAAACCCTCTCCCCTGAGGAATCACAATGCCAACTAAGATAAACAATGAAGTTCTCGTTCCTTGTCAACCGAGAAACGAAACCCGACACATTTCAAAAACCGAGTTACTCATGAAACTCCAAGAGCTAGTTAAGGAACTCACCGAAATGAATCTCTTTGCAGAGATGTGCCTCATACAACTCACCGATTCGGTGGAAATGGAACTACGGGACATCAATGAACATCTCCAATTTCAAGTCCTCCGTTTCACTTACTTACCTCCACCCGGGCCATTCGATGGAGGAGAACCTTTCAGTGGAATTTAGAGACATTCATATTTATGTTTTCATGTGAAATCAAGTGCAATAGGCACAAAGGTTAGGACTTTCGGGCTTACGCCGATTTAATTAAATGTTATAGGAAAACCTGTCTTATCCCGAATTTGTGTTTAGGAACCTTTTAATTAATGGGAAGTAATTTTAGGACGTTTAAAATGTTCAATTAACATCTTAAACATCATTCTAAAAATTCCTGTTCTCGAGTTTTGCTAAAAAATCAAAGATAATATTTCAGTGACAAAAAGCCCGAGCCATGGTTCATCTTACTCGGGGCCGTGGTCACCTTAGAATCTTCAGCATGATGCGCGCTGAATCCGTACAATTCTCTGAATCAGAAACATTTATTCTCCCAAAGACACGGGGTTGTGCTTCACCAAGCACAGGGCCGTGCTCGACGTTCCAATCTCTATAGAATGCATGCCATCCTCACTATTCCATTAATAACAAATTAAAAACTATTGAAATGGACAACAAAAGAACGGAGTGGAAACCAGTGAGGAAATTCAAAAATGGTGACCTTGAGGAAGAAATCATTAGGATTCAAAGCATTTTAAGAGACCAAGTCGAAAGTAACATCCAAACTTAAGCTAGCTAGATCGAGTTGACAAACAAGGTTGGATTTCTAAGGTTCGAGAATTTCCATATTGTTGAAAGTCACAACAAAGATGTGGATTTCAAGCTTAACTACCTTAACGGAGAAATCGGGAAGTTCTACAAAAAGCTTTTCGAGCTCTTGGAAGCCAAGAGAGCCCCACCGCACATTCAAGAGTGGTCGTTAGTAGTTCAGGCCTTGTCTACCCTTGTTAAGAATTGTTCTCGTTTAAGCTAGTTTCGTGTTTATCAGTTCATGTTGTTCAATTTTCTCTGTAACATTTAAAAGTTAATGAAATCTATTAGGAATTTTTATTTTATTTTAACCTTAATCCTCAAAGAAAATCAGTTAAAAACAAACAGCTCATTAAATAAACAACAAAAACAAAATGGGAACCTGACTTTTATATGAAGCACGGGGTTGTGCCTCTTGAAGCACGGGGCCATGCCCTACTCTACAGTGCAGTTATGGGATTTCCATTAAAAAAACATATTCCTCATAACTTAACCCTAAAATAACTCCGCATACATCAGAAAACGGCGCCCCTTAACCTATACTCAATTCTTTGCTTCAAATCTTCGATTTCCAACAAGAGGTATGTTAATCTGGTGATTCCGTTGTTCAAATTCATCATTTTAGGTCTCAAATCTGACTAATTATTGATTAATCGGGTCAAAACCCGGAAAATAAATGGTTCAATTTTTTAAATCTAGGGTTTCGATTTGATAGATAGATTTACTTAGGTTTAAGGAAGTTTGTTGGAAAAAAAAACTTTCGGGTTTGGGTTTTGGATGATCCATACCATAAAAATCAAACACGGATGATGTTCTTTAAGATCCGGGTTGAATTTCAAGTTCGAGTCTCAACATTTTAAAAAAAATGGATTAAAAATACGGGTTGTGTTTCTGAAAAACACGCCCCGTGGTCAACCACGGGTCAACCAAAAGTCAAAATCAGTCACAACAGCAGAACTACCAAAACAAGAGCAGCACGGGGGCGTGTCTCATAAAGCACGAGGTCGTACTTGGCATTATATATGTTCCACATTTTCAGAACAAATTTAGAGATTAATTGACTAAGGGCCTGTTTGTTTTGAGTCTGAATGAAACCATTCAGAGATCCATATCTGATTCGGTAAGATGTAGCGTGTTTGTTTGGAAAAAATGGTAACATCTTAATTGCTAGTTGACCTCTTTCCCATTCAGCCAAAAATCATCGATGAATGAGAAAGTTGACATGGTTACCCTTCTCTCCATTTCTCTCTGTCTTTATCCACGCATGCACACCGCCATAATCCTCATGACCTCTCTCTCAATTTCTACCCGATTTGAAGCTTATCCAGGTACAATTTATGTTTTATAATATATTTCCGCTCTTATATTTCCCTACCTTTTGTCGATTAGTCGATTTTCTGTTCTTATGGTTCAAACTGCCAGGTTGTGAATGAGTTAAGGTTTGTGAATGAATTATGGATTCCGCTCTTATTGTTAGATTATATTACAAATCAATCAACATCTATAAATATGTAAGGCTATGAACTAATTAGAGATTTTTGCTCTTATTGTAGCTTGGTTCATTTTGGTTCAATGTATTCGGTAAATTTCTTGTTCAAACCGACTCTTAGCTAATAGTTTTATATCTAGTATAATAGCTTGTTGAGCATTGTGTACACAAGTTGTTTGATAAAATGCTTGAATCAAAATGTGAAGAAATTGATGTTAATTTCTGATCCAAAACGTGACAAGTTAATAGCCACATATCTTAGTTATATCTTTCACCTAATAATACCTTTAATATATATTTGATGGCATGAATTTGTGATTATGGAGTTTTGGTTTCATCAGTTGAATGTCCATTTACTATGGCACAATACATTTGCATTTGCAGAATGGATAGTTAAACCGGTCAAAAGTACTAAGAGTCAAGGTCTCAAGGATGCCACATCCTTGAGTTGGGCAGGCAAGTTTAGTTGGTTATACCTCAATATTTTTGATTCAGTTTTTGCTTCCAATCACATGTTCCTATTTGTCATTTATTGATGTTATCAGTTGGGCTAAAATTGTTTAGGAAAGTGAATTTGGCATCAAAGTTTTGTTTTTTTATGACAGTGGGACATGTACATTGGCTATCTTTTTAAAGAAGTTGTATCGGGTTGACATTACAACTTCAGACTATGATGATCAGAAGATTGAAGATGACATAATGGAGTAAATCCCATGCTTCATCATATCCAACGTTAGTTTTTTTGTCCTCTTTTACAGTTGTATTGACCCGCTTGAATCGACTTGATGAGGACACCATACCCGAAAATAACTCATTTTTACTCTTAACCCTGTAATATTGACCCTCACATTTTATTTTTATTATTTACCATATTCATGGGGTGATATCATCCCAAATGCTCATCTATAATGTGACCTCCCTAGGCTCAAGCTTGACTCATTCAACTTACACATAGCCGATCCCGAAAGACATGATAATAATAATAATAATAATTAAGGTTACTATATTCTTGTTTATAAATCGTTGGAAAACTCAATTATATGTCTTATTATTAAGATAATGTTTGCAATGGGGTTCAACGAGGCAATGGGGTCAAAAGTCACCCAAAGTCTAACACGAAGCGTTAACTAAAAATGAATTGTATTGAGCTGGTTGAAAGTTGCTCAGGGCATTTTTAATTCGAATTCTCATAAATTTAAAAAAAAATGATAATTATTGAAATAATATATTTTTTCACTCATAACCGACATCAATTGTTTATAAAAATTTGGACAAAAAATGTTTAGATAACCCATCATGTTAAAACCATTAGTTATATGATAATATGGTGCAGAGGAAGTACTTAAAAAAACACAACATTGATATAAAATGTCAAATGTGTAGCTTAACATTCTTAAAAGCCTCTAATTAATTGCAGCAAAGATACTACATAGAATTTTTATATCATTTTGTAGCTACAAACTTTGCAAACAGCTTAGTTAGGATTTATTACAAATTTTATATCAGTTTGTAGCTACAAACTGTTATGTTTTGTCAAATATGAAGTTTGACTTGATGTTCATTTGAATTTGATTCTTGAATTTATTTATTTATAGAGAGGAAGAAGAAGTTGCGGAGACGCTACGAGCAAGGTAGATTTATCTAACTGCCTTGGGGCTTTTTGAGGTACATCAAATTTAGGAAGAAATGGGGCTTTTCTTCTATTCCAATACCGTGCTTATTGAAGCCTATTACATTCACTTGAAGCATGATCCCGCAAGTATGTTTTTAATTCTCCTTTATCATCTTACTAAATTGAAGTATTTTATATGAGTTTTAGTAACAACTTACCAAATTAGTTGATGAAAATCGTTTATTAAACAACTTATATAGGTCCTGCAATTAACAAAGAGATTCTAGCAAAGATGGTCTACAAGTTTGTGCTTTTGATTTTCAATTAGAGCGTCCACTACCGTAATCAAAGTCATCTCCAATATGTTTACAATGGGGTGTTTGTTGTTGATGGAGTAAACAAGTTGTATTAAAATGGGTGTTATGTTTGTCGATATATAGCTCAAGCCTTGTTTACTGTTTAAGGGTTTTGTCGACTTGTGGGTGCATTGTTAAGTTATTTGTGTCAATATCTTGATGACCTAATTTTAAAATGTATTTTGGTTGGTAATTATGAAAGTTTTTATTAAGATGCATTTGGTTGGTTATAATGAAAGTTCGGTCATTCTGTACAGTTATTAAGATCATTACTAAGCGAATATTATTAGAGGGGAAATAGTCATTCTGCATAGTCATTCAGATGTCGAACCAAACAACGCTTACTGATTTAGTACTTACTGACTCAAAGCCTCTTAATCATTCAGACCTCTTAATCATTCAGCACTTAATGATTCAGCACTTGCCAAACAGCCCCTAATCTTGTTCTAAAATTGCAGATGGCTGAATACGGGGGCGATGACCATGCTTTCTTAGTTTTTCATGAGAATACGAAACGTGATGAACGCTCCCGACAAAGAATGGCCTACCTAAACAACCTACTTCCAGAACCAAACTTTTATGCTTGCAAATAAACTCTGAAGCAAGTGAACCAATGGAGAAGGTACAAAGGCTTTGTCAAGGGACCGTGGACACGTGTTCTCAATCAGAAACGCAAGGCAGTGACTGAATAGACCAAAAAATTCTTGGCTTCATTCTCGATAAACACAAACGACTTGTATATGTGGGACGGAGAGGCTATTGAGGTCGGATGTGGGGGAGTATAGTATAAAACCTCGGTCACGCAGCTTGGGATTGATTTGGGTATTTACACCAGCGATGAGACCGACACTCCCATATGGTAAGAGTCTATGACAACTTTTGAAGACGAAGATGTTGATGAATCGAGCGAAGAAGGAAGCACCAGGTTACAGGCATGGGAACAGTTATGTTTTGAAGGTGAGAGATACATTCCAAGCAGCACCAAGAGCACCGCCTTACGCGACCCACTGATGAGATACATTCACCGCTTACTGAGCCACACAGTCACTGCGCGTGGTCAGAGTGAGGGGGTCGTTGGGTTGAGTGATTTGTGGGCCCTTTATTGCATCAAGAACGAGGTACCTTGCAACATCACGTACCTGTTCTATCAACTGTTTAGAACCAATGCAAATGCGAGAAGCCCAAATACCCCGATCTTTGGTGGTGCATGGATTTATAAGCTTTACAAGTCTTATGGTGTAGACAGAGAAGGAACACGAAGCCCAAACCCAATCGCACTTGATCCTAACTTCTGTATCAGTATGCAGATGGTCCTGCAAATAGGTAGACACCCAGGCCAGTGGAGGTTTCAAGATGCCCTTAACCAGGTTCGGGATCTTGAGGACCCCGCTGAGATGACCATTCAGGATATAATGAAGAGGAGGACATGATCACCGCCACGACTGACCCGCCGCCGTACTTACTTTCAGCAGGTCGGCCCATCATTATCAGGAGGCGGCCCCGGCTCGTCATACCATAGCCGGCACTCTTTCGAGGGGCTATATGGGCTCATTGACCAGTTCCAGACTCACACCACCGCTTCTTTTGACATGTTATCAGGACAGATTTTTCCGATTCTAACACACAGCGAGCCGCAGAATAAGCAGAAGTGAGGTGGGAGATTCACCAGTTTAGTGAGCACATGGACCGGCAGTGGGGACCCTTTGACCTGGAGCACTCGGGTAACTGACGAGCAGCGGAGATGGTAGGTCTAATACATGTATGGGTATGGGCGATAGTACTTTTCTGACATTATTATTATGTTTGTTTGAAACAGTTTATATTTTGGTTCTTCTTGGTTTGTTTGATACTTATTATGTTCGTGGGTGCCAAGACATTTTAGTAGGAACTTATTTAGCCCATGTGGGAAGGTGTGAATGATTTCATACCCGATTTTCAGTCGTACGATGCTTTGGTTGTTTCTTGGTTGTGCGCAGTCTTTATTATTCAAGTATACTACAGGAAAATGGACGAAAAACAAGGGACGCTCTATCAAAATTTCTCTAGCCCGAAGAGAAGTACCTTTCCATTTTACCCACCATACTTCATATGAATTTTATCGTGAATCTTTTTATGAATCTTTTCACATTGAGGAAAATGTGAGATTCAAGTGTGGGAGACTAATTAATTGACCAATTGCTTGCTCAACTAAGCATAAGATTCTCGAATAACAAAATTTTTTGTAACAAACAAAGACTATTTTTATGACAAAACCAAAAGAAAATCCAAGAAAAGTTTTTGCAAACAACCAACTAAAAATCTACTATAACAAAAAAAAGCGAAAAAGTAAAAAAAAGTTTTGTAATATTGAGAATAATTTTATGTAAAATATGGAGTTTATACCAAATTCCTCCATTATTGTGAGATAAACCTCATGCGACATAAATATTTTTTTTCGTAAGCTTTGAGTGAGTCATTTGTTTCGTGTGATTTAAAACTTGTCGCAAATATTTAGTTCAAGACCGCACGAAGCGTTGCATAAGAAAAAATGTAATATTATCAAAATTCCCTCAAACCATTCTCCAAAATTACAAAACCCAAAAACCTTAACCAAAAAAACATTACCAATTTATCCCTCTCACCAGTAAAATACAACACTGGTCTTTTACCGGTAGACCTTAAAGAGCTGGAAATGCATTCTTTCGATTTCAATTTCCTTTTCTGCATACATTTCGCAAAACCTAGGTTGCCTCCAGAACTTAGGGAGAGAATCTTTCTCTTTATCAATGAGGTGAGGAAAAATGGCGCCAAGACGAACAAAGGACACCATTATGTGGAGTTTCCGAAAGCGCGATGAAAAGAATAACAAAAAGATACGAACGATGCTTAGGATGCGGAAACCGGTCCCATGAAGGAAGATGTAGAAAAAGTCAAACTCAGTCTCAACATGAAAATACCGAACTATTATTCGATCATTAAAAAAACAAAGAATAATTAAGATGACGCGGTAAAATAGACTACAACAACTATTATTCGGTTTTTCTATTCTTGCAGGTTGAGGGAAAAATGCATTATTGCTCTACGTGAAACAACTTTTGGTGACGTAATGAATCCACTCGGTTCATCATATCTAATTCATCCAGTTAGGTACAAAATTGAACTTCCTGTTAGTGTGATTTAATCATATGTGATGGCTCGTCTTGGTCCGTTTAATATACATTTTAACCCGTGTACTTATGAATGTGCCAATTTAGGTTATAATTAAATTTTATTAAAGGGAATTGATTTTGAACCAGTTTCTGCAACTTTATTAATAGTTTTCAAACAAATGTTATTTTGCAAATTTTTCTTTAGAATGTGCCACTGAGTTATAATATGATGGGCTTGCTATTGATGAATTGCTTTTTTAATTAGTTTATGTATTTTCTAAATTAGATACCCTAAGTCTTGCTTATTTTGATTTTTTTGTGGTAGTTTGAATGAAAGTGGCATACCTAGAGTTGTTAAGTGGCGAAGCAAATAGAAAACACTCATTTTAACACAAGACGGTCTTGATTCATTACATAACCTAGCCATGGTTTGAGTTGAAATTACCATCTTGCCCTTTCTTTGATGTTTGATAAGTTAAAACTAGGCTTTTGGTGTATGCAGAAAAACTTTAATTATATTGGATAGTTGAAGCATGTAATGTGATTGTCAATGACTTCCTTAAACGCTGCTGAGGCAAAAGAAATAACTTCTTCTGTTACAGCGGTTTCTCCTGGGCGCGCAAACATAATAAATTTAGGGTCGTAAAACCGGGTTTAGTACCATACCCCTACAAGCCCCCCAAGTCCAGCGTTGCTCCTGGGCGCGCAAGCGTTTAGGTGGAGCGCTGGACTTTATGAGGTGTGTTAGGGCGTGAGGCGGTTTTTTCCCTTTTCTTCGGCCTTATCTTTATTGTCTTTGAGTTTTGGGAGGTTTTCTTCATGATGGTGACGTGTTGTGGTTTTTATGATAATGATGGTGCACTAGCATGAATAAGATATAGCACGCCGAATAATAAAAGCCTGCGCGCGAGGCGACTTACGAGCTATGAGAATAATAAAGCTTGCGCGCGAGGCGACTTATGAGCTATGAGAATAATAAAAGCTTGCTCGCGAGGCGACTTACGAGTTATAAGAATAATAAAGCTTGCGCGCGTGAAGCGACTTACGAGCTGTAAAAATAATGAAGCCTGCGCGCGAGGCGACTTATGGATCTATGAGAATAATGAAGCCTGCGCGCGTGGCGTCTTACGAGCTATAAGAATAATAAAAGCTTGCGCGCGAGGCGTCTTACGAGCTATAAGAATAATAAAAGCTTGCGCGCGAGGCGTCTTACGAGCTATATGAATAATAAAGCTTGCGCGCGTGAGGCGACTTACGAGCTGTAAAAATAATGAAGCCTGCGCGCGAGGCGACTTACGGATCTATGAGAATAATGAAGCCTGCGCGCGTGGCATCTTACGAGCTATAAGAATAATAAAAGCTTGCGCGCGAGGCGACTTACGGATCTATGAGAATAATGAAGCCTGCGCGCGTGGCATCTTACGAGCTATAAGAATAATAAAAGCGTGCGCGCGAGGCGTCTTACGAGCTATAAGAATAATAAAAGCTTGCGCGCGAGGCGTCTTACGAGCTATAAGAATAATAAAAGCTTGCGCGCGAGGCGTCTTACGAGCTATATGAATAATAAAAGCTTGCGCGCGAGGCGTCTTACGAGCTATAAGAATAATAAAAGCTTGCGCGCGAGGCGTCTTACGAGCTATAAGAATAATAAAAGCTTGCGCGCGAGGCGTCTTACGAGCTATAAGAATAATAAAAGCTTGCGCGCGAGGCGACTTACGAGCTATAAAATGATGATAATGACTGGCCCACAAGGGCCTCCTCCGCGCAGGATGAATATCCCGGCCTGTTTTCAAAATAATAATGGAGGCACAAATGGCCAGATAATAATAATGATGTCATAGGTGTTTGTGCGGCTCGTAGCCGAACCTGCAAAAACATGTCAACTAAAAGTGGATGTATTGCATGGTTCCCATCCTCGGGTAAATTATGAGGTGTGCCCAACCTTTAAGCTTGGCGCGTGGCCTATGGGTTTATGAGGATTCCCAACCTTTAAGTTTGGCGCGTAGCCATATGGGATATTATGAGGATTCCCAACCTTTAAGTATGGCGCGTAGCCATATGGGATATTATGAGGATTCCCAACCTTTAAGTATGGCGCGTAGCCATATGGGATATTATGAGGATTCCCAACCTTTAAGTATGGCGCGTAGCCATATGGGATATTATGAGGATTCCCAACCTTTAAGTATGGCGCGTAGCCATATGGGATATTATGAGGATTCCCAACCTTTAAGTATGGCGTGTAGCCATATGGGATATTATAAGGATTCCCAACCTTTAAGTATGGCGCGTAGCCATATGGGATATTATGAGGATTCCCAACCTTTAAGTATGGCGCGTAGCCATGTGAGTACAATCATGGTTGTTCTTATCCTGATTTGGATTAGACTGTTCATTTGTTATGTCGCTTACGCGCGGCCTGCGCAATGTCTCCTTTATTCTCACGCGCAGATGTGGTGCGTGAGCGTGCATGATGCGTGAGCATCTAATATGCATGAGCATACGTGAAGCCCAATAACATATGTGATGCGTGAGCATATGAGATGCGTGAGCATGTGATATGCGTGAGCATACGTGATGCGTGAGCATACGTGATGCGTGAGCATATGTGGTATGAGTGAGCATACGTGATACGCGTGAGCATGCGTGATGCGTGAGCATGTGATATGCGCCACGAGCATAGGTTTTGGCTGTCTTCATGAGCATGTGATATGCGTGAGCTGTGGCGTAGAGTAATCGCCGGGAGCGCGCATGCGATCCGCTGTGGCGTAGAGTAATCGCCGGGAGCGCGCATGTGACCCGCTGTGGCGTAGAGTGATCGCCGGGAGCGCGCATGCGACCCGCTGTGGCGTAGAGTGATCGCCGGGAGCGCGCATGCGACCCGCTGTGGCGTAGAGTGATCGCCGGGAGCGCGCATGCGGAATCCGAAGTTGATCCACAGGGAGCGATTTTGATCCGCGGTGGCGCGCACGATCTAGAGATTTTGAATATCCACATCAGGTAGGTTTTATGTAAAACCAACAGATCTAATAGGATTTATAGATCTATGAATATGAAGTGTGACTGTTGCTCAAACGAACCCAGATCTGAAAAAATCATAACTAGATTTGGTATATTTCACTTAGAAAAAACACAGATCTAAGGGTTTTCCCCAAAAGTTCGGTGGTATTTCTTCCTGTGTATTTCCAGATCTGGAAGTATTTTTTAGATCTACGGATTTTTGGATTTCCATAGAACATATCTGAAAGAAGAAACCGTAGACCCGAGATATTGATGAACAGATCGGAGGGCCGAGACGAGAAGCGAAGCGTGGTTCATTGCCGTCGCACGGATGGCGCCAATGTCGAAACACGAGATGAATCTGACCTGATCCATGACGATGTTTCCACGGATTTCGAGATGAACGAACCACGTCTTGATCTTCTTCTCCGGCTGGTTGGGATCTGCAATGACTTTTTGGGGGTGTGGAGGTGACCGTTAAGAAATCTCCAGGATCTCTTGTTCACAGACACAAAAATATAGTGGTGGCTCTTATTGAGAATAACCAACCCCTAATAAGGAGGTGGAGACCTCCTTATATAGGGAGCCTCATGGCCACCATCATGGTACCCTAATGGGCCTAGCCCAGTTAGGGTTACCTCCACAAAACCCTCTCAGCCCAATAACATTGTATTAGTCCATATAATAAAATAAGCCAAACATAATAAATTTAGGGTCGTAAAACCGGGTTTAGTACCATACCTCTACACAAATGAAAAGATTAAAGCACGGAAAGAAATTGTTGCTGGTGGAACACATGCTAGTCCCTTTCTAAACAAAGCATATATGATATTCTTCTCATAATTGACTGTTGATTAAGTAGAAAATGAGATAATCGCTTTTTATTTTCCATTTATAAACCCCTTTCTTTATTTATGCAGTTTTGTTTTTGGTTCATGCATGTCAGTGCGTGCTCAAAACAATCTTGAAAAACTAGGTTCTTCGAATTCAAGTTGAATTTTTTTTTTGTTAAGCATGTGTTATTATAAAAATATCATATAAAGATGAATATTTAGAAATCAAGTTGATCATGATATTTGTATTGGAAACTTGAATACCACATGTGTTTTATCTTTAATATATGGGACTTTTTCATGGATACGAGTTTTACCTTCTTTGTTCTTTGCCTTTATCTACTATATGCACAAATTTTTTAACAATTTTTTGTTGTGTTTTTTTTTCCTTATTTTTAGTCGGTGGCGTTTGTAAGCTTAACAGATTACTCTTACTCTAAATGAACTGAAACAACCCAAATTGCTGAAACCCACCGGTACCCACCCGAAGTGAAAGAAAACTTATGAGTTTTGTTTTAAGGGTGTAAGTTTTTTACACGAATCGAAAACACAACACAAGTCTAGCATTCTTGTGTTTGGTATCAAATGGGCCTGGGTTAGATTAATCATGATACCTCTTAGTTTTTAAAATTAATTAATAATGTTTTCTTGTTCGATTAATAATGTGTACGTGTTCTCGATCATTTAAATTTAATCGAATGCTTAAACAAACGATTATTATTTATTAGCCGACTTTTTAATATAGTATTTCTTTGATTGTTCAAAAAAACACACACAAGTTCTTACGCTTATTATTTATTAATTGGTTTATATGCATTTGGGTATATTGCTATAATGGCTATTTGAAAGCCAAAAGCACCCTGCTTATTCTTAAGATCATGTCTGATTGCTGGTAGTTGACTGCTTTAGTCAACGAAAATACAAATACCAATCTTTTGCCTATTTTTTAAAAACATATTTGACTACTTTGTTTTTAAACATCACATGTTCATTATTTAGTTTGTCAATAGGACACTATCATTGTTTTATAAAAGATGTTGCAGATCCATCTTTATGATCTAAAACCTTGAGAACAAAAACTACCGGCGTACTTATAAATTTTTTGTTCAACTTAACTCTTACAAATATTGTCATAGCTGCACTTATGTGCCAAATACTTGTAATACAAATAATATTAGACATCCTAAAGTCGCTTAACAAGAGTTACGTTAGCTGTTAGATCCTATTCATGTACATAGTATTTTGATTATATTACGACTTATTTTTCGGGCTCTCTTTTGGTTTTTGTAGAGACCTTTAACACCATACTGTGTCTGTCAAGATCTAACACGATGCCAACCGGATTCACGTTAAGCCCCCGCCGCATCGCGCAGGTTTCCTACTAGTGTGTATATATATATATATATTCTTACATTCTCCCACTTAGGAGAATAATCATTTATTATGAGCATTATATTAGTCTACAGATTTTAACACTCATTTTAACTTTAAACTCAAATTGGAGCATAGAATGCAATCACTGAATTGAATATCAGCTCAAGACCCCAATAGTAATAGTGCAGTCCTTGTTTAAAACCTAAATAGCTATGATCAAAATTTTATAAGTCCATCAAATATTTGATTTGTATATAAGTCATTACGCATGCAATACATATTAAGAGAAATACAAAATCAAAATTGGGGAAATTTTATTAAACAAAATGTAAATAAGTACAAATTAAATAAGGTCTTCAGTAAATCCCATATAAGCCACATGTTCTTCAAAAACTTTAGGTGGCAGACCTTTATTCATCGAATCCGCTAGCAGTTATTTGTACGAATATACTCAATGCAAAGTTTATCTTCCTCAACTCATTCATGCACGAAAAAATACTTTATATCAAGATACAAACCTGTAAGTGCATGATTTATTTTCCGTAGCCGATCGAATAAGTTAGAGATAGTTTAGTTTTTTATGTTTAATGTAATATTGTCATACGCTATGGAATGTATAGCGAATGGGTCCATTCTATATAGACTAGGCTAGTCGTTAAGTTATAAGCTCATTCTCTATGGGTTGTATAGCGAATGGAGGCTCATTCATTAAAGTATAAGCCCATTCATTAAGGATGTTTAACGAATGTGGCATATTCGTTGAAGTAATCCCACTCTTTATGGAGATATAACGAATGGGAAGTCATTCGTGAATGGGATCACCCCATTAGTTAGTGTTCTATAACGAATAGGATTTGTGCCTATAAATAGGCAAATCCTATTCATTGTAGGTAGAGATCCGAGCATAATTTATCAAGTGTCGTTACCATGCCGGATTCTCTCTAGATCTTCGTAACTTATTCATCATAATGTATTCCACCATTATTGTAATGGACAGTAGTTAAAGTATTCGTTCGTTTTGGCATATTCGTCTTGTATTGATGTATCATGTTAGCGGCTAGATCTTGGTTCGAAACGCGTTCAACAAAGTGGTATTAGAGCATACGGATGCTCGTGATACATCAATTTAATGTATAATTCAGATATGAGATGGTGTTCTTCGTGTTCATTGGGTTTTTGTAAAATTTGATCAGATTTGGATCAACTTATTGTTTTATTGAGTGAATTGAAGGTCGGTTCATGTTTATAGATGAAATCCGCATGTTCCTTTGAATTTTAGTGATTAATTATGGTGAACTGAAGAATCCACCATTGATGAAGATGCTACTTTCTGATCTAAATTTGAGATAATTCAGTGGTTAATAAGATAAATTGATGATAGATTCATGTTCTTGATGAATATCCGAACATTCGATGTGAGTTTCATGATTAATTATGATGTTTTGATGAATCTGCCATGGAAGAATCTTGATTTGCAGATTCCTGTAAGGAAAACTGGTTTCCCGGCGACTCAATTGACTTTTTCGGCGATTCACGCTTTTCCGGTGAGCAGTAACTAACTTAACAACTCATTCGTTATATTACCATAGCAATTCGTTATGGGTGCTAAACGAATGGGCCATTCGTTAATGTTTGAAGGCCATTCGTTAATGTGATTAAGGAATGTCTTTAAGTTATTGGTCTAACGAATGTGGACTCATTCATTATCATATCACACAAAAGTGAGCTCATTCGTGAGTGGATCAAACGAATGTGATATTTAACGTATGGTACCTCATTCGTTCGACTGTTTAAACGAGTGAGGATGGTAATTTATAACAAATGTTGTTTCCATTCGTTAAATGGGTAACAAATGTGGATATCTTAACGGATGAAGTAATTCGTGTAACTGTTCGAACGAATATGAATGGTTATAACGAATGAGGATGTTATCTATAACGAATGGGGTCTATTCTTTCAAGTGTAACGGATGAGAGAAAGTTTAACGTATGTGAACCTTGTGCTAATGATTGAGGACTTGGTTAAAGTATGTGGATAACGAATTAAGGCTCATTCGTTGAATACTCATTCGTTATTTGTTAATGTAAAACATAGTATTTAGAAAAAATTTCTTAAACAAAATTTTTCTGGGATATTAATGAATTGGGTGATATTCTTGCAAATTTTGACGACATATTTTTCGGCCGACTTTTTACGCGTTTCTACTGCCCGAGGGGGAGACCACGAGTAATTTAAGGAGGAGTTTATTGATGAGCTTTGAAGATTGTTCAAGACCTTGCTGAATTTGTCAAGAAAAGGGGGAGATAAAACTTTCATATTAGTTTATTTGGCTTTTCTGGGATATTAATGAATTGGGTGATATTCTTGCAAATTTTGACGACATATTTTTCGGCCGACTTTTTACGCGTTTCTACTGCCCGAGGGGGAGACCACGAGTAATTTAAGGAGGAGTTTATTGATGAGCTTTGAAGATTGTTCAAGACCTTGCTGAATTTGTCAAGAAAAGGGGGAGATAAAACTTTCATATTAGTTTATTTGGCTTGTATCTTCCTATGTTTGCAAGGGTTTCTTGAAAAATACTGCATTTTTTGTGGTAATTCGTGGTTGCAAAGCTACGCTTGACTGACTTCAAGACTACAATTGTTCTTCTATTGTTTGCTCGAGATTGAAACCTAACTATGTGGGATACGAGTGTCTGTTCGTTTACTTATTTTAGATGTACTTTGATCCTGAATATGCTGGCTACGAGTATTCAACGGATTACTTCTGTTGAGGGGGACAATTCTTGAACTAGTTGATCTTACTGAGAAATATACGAGTCTTGACATTAGATAGAAGAATCTGATCATTCGGGGTTGATTAATGGAGGTTAGAACGCTACATCATATGCCCAAAACAATAGTACATCTAAGCGAATGGGATGTAAAGGAGCTTCAAAGAGTTAATTTCGGATAAACATTTTCAAGAAAGGGAAAACCAAAGTTAAAGATGTTGAATGATCGGGTTGTTCATGAATATGTGCGGCGAGGTTAAACGTAAAGATATTTTTGCTTTAGCGATGCTGTTGGATAGCTGTTGACTTGTTCCTAATTTTTGATTGAACCATATGATATGCCAGTCGATGATCGGGATAATCACATGGAGTTACTTATTTTGAGCGGGAGATCTGATACAAGAAGCTTTGAGTTATTGGTTTGCTTAAAAAGAAAAAATATTTGTTTGTCTGCACAAGCCCGAGAATCATCAGTCAAGGAAGAGTTTGTTAATGTATTAATCGTGACTGATGATTAGCAGCTAAAAGTACTTAAAGTTAAAGGATTCGATATCTACGGAAAATGGGGAGTCTGCAAGTGCTTGATTTGTTGTCTGTAGCCGATCGAATAAGTTAAAGATAGTCTAGTCTTTATGTTTATTGTAATATGGTCATTTACTATGGATTGTATAACGAATGGGTCCATTATTTATAAACTAGGCTATTCGTTAAGTTATGAGCCCGTTCGCTATGGATTGTATAGAGAATGAAGGCTGATTCATTAAACTATAAGCCCGGTCTTTAAGGATATAACGAATGTGGCTTATTCGTTAAAGTAATCCCATTCGTTATGGAGATATAACGAATGAGAAGCCATTCGTGAATGGGATCACCCCATTCGTTAGTGTTGTATAACGAATGGGATCTGTGCCTATAAATAGGTAAATGTAGGTTCCCAGCCGGATCTACACGGAATATCTCGTTCTACGTAGGTGCGGAATCCCTAAGTAAGACGATACGAGCGTAGAAGACGATACACGTTAACACGATCAAACACACGTTACAATAAACAAAGACACGTTGTATTGCAACTGGAAACACGTGATTCACTGATCACCGATTACACAACACGTAAACTCGTTACAACTCGATTCTTTTAACTCAGCGGTAACCTAGCAGCTTATAAAGCACGACAACTTCGCCTAGTATGTTTAGGCGAAGTTGTCCCTAACTTCGCTTGTTCCACAAGTTCGCCTATATCAGCGAACTTGTGAGAACTTCGCTTACATCCAAATACAAATCCAACTAACTCGATTACAGACACTATATACTGAACTACTGACATCATGTACCAACAGACTCCCCCTTGGCAGTAGCTTCATATCTCTATCTTCAAGCACGTGTCTTGTAATCTTCAACAATCTTGTATCTTTCATCTTCAAGCATGAACTCCTTCTCGTACACAAACTGATACAACTCTTTGATATTTCTTCGCTTCTTCTTTCCAAGCAGGAATATAAAATATCTTTTTCTCGTTCAGCACCTGCAGATCAGCTTGAGACAAATTCACCAAGTGCATCGGATCATACACTCTCAGCAGCTCTTGTTCATCTTCATCCTCCATTACTGCTTCAGCTGTTTCACAATCAACATACCACCATTTCAAATCCTTGAGCACATCCTTGGGCATTTGTTTCATCGGCACTTCTTTTAAACACCGGATCGGCTTATACTTCATGATCATCCAAGGCTTGCCATCTGCTCTCATTCCTCTGTCTTTGTCTTCAATGAGCTTTCCTTTCTGTGGTTTCAACAGCTCGAACTTCTTCTCCTTTTTACTTTCCTTCCAGACAATCTTTCCAATGACCCTAGCCATGTTATCATCACTCTTGTTTATCAACCCCAATCTGGTTAAGTCCTTCACTTCACACTCAGGCAATTTATTCAACGATCTCAACAGCCTCTTGAAATACTGAACCCCATCATATCGTTTAATCACAAAAAGCCTCAACTGCTCATCATATAACCAGCATATAATCCCCTTTTTCGATTCAGCATAACCTCTAATGTTGTAACTTTTCTTGAACATAGTAGGGACCGCCGGTTTCTTCGTTTTTACGAACCACTGAGCGTAGCCTTCTTTCCATCTTGGCTGCTCTTCCCATTCCGTCTCATCGCTTCCCATATCTTGACTCATATCTGCCTTATCAACTTCCGGAATCTCATGCTCAATGTTCTCCTCTACAATCTCTCCCTCTTCAATCTCATTATCAATAACAATCTCTGCCCCAATCTTCTCTATCTCATCAACCAATAACACATCCTCATCACCTATAACATCATCAAACACCTCTTCAGCATCCACGACCACCACATCATCACCCGAACCGCCAACTGCACTCGTTGACTCCCCCTGAGATGTGGAAGTCCCAAGAGCTTGTTCAGTTCTTGGCAACTCTCCACCTGCACCTTTCGATGCATTGGGATCATCGTCTCGATCATTACGCTTCTTAGTCCTCAGCTCATCACCCTTACAGCTCGTCTCCCCCTGAGATGCCAAGAACAGTTTCAAAGCATCAATTATTTTTCCATGTTCGATCAGCAGGGACGACTGTATCTGATTCTCTGCAACGAGGCGCTGAATAGCATGGGTCTGGATAAGATTTACCCTTGATTGTTCTGCCACGACCCTTTCAAGCGCTGTTATTCTCTCCGAATCGGATAAGGTTGCATCGAAATCAAACCTCAGATGTGATATATCTTGAGTGTACCGAGGAGGGATTTCCAATGTAACCGGGACCTCAGAAGTAGGCGTAAACGTAACCGCAGGTAGTATCGTAACCGATAACCCTGTAGTAGCTACAACTGTCGACTCAATAAATCTTGCGACGACCTCCAATGGAGTAAGAGTTGGAGATGGCAAGGACACAATCTCCGGAGTCGAAAGTTGGAATGTAGTGGGTGGTAGGCCGAATGAGGATGAGGTAGCCACCACGGGAACGTCCGTGGCGCTTGTCCCTGTAACAGGCAATGATGTAGGAACTATAGTTATACCGGACAGTGCGGGTGGAGTGAAACGTACCACCCTTGAGCTCTCACCAGCTCCCGAACCTGCACCTGTCCGTTCCCTTCTCGATCGACGGACCAACTGATGTACTTCTTCCTCAAAGTCCGACTCACTGTCATCATCGTCTCTCTTTCTCTTCCCTTGAACCCGTTCTTGAGTTACCAAAATTCGTCTCGCTTCAGCCACATCATCATTTGAAGAATCTGAATCAGCCACCGTCGTAGCTGCCCTAGCCACATTCACACTAGAAACCCGGGCTATCGAGACCTGTACCTCTTCTTCAGGATCAACACGATCCATATCAAAAAATCCTTGACCGCCAAACGCTTCATCAAGGTCTACATTTTCCTCCGGTGACACAACTGGAGCAGCAGGTATAGCTTGTTGTACCTCAGGTGGTTGAGGTGCTCCAGCCTGTTGTGGTTGAGGATCCCGAAATCGCCCCCACGAGCTGGAACATACTCTGGGTTGATTAAGTACCCAAATAGTGGAGTATGTCGAGGACGGAGCTCAGGCTTGCTTCTTGCACTCGATGATCTACACTGAGCGAAGATCCTTTTGCTTACACTTTTCACATATCTAATTGGACGGTGCTGAGGTAACGTGGGAGCAACGTGATTCAAGATCATTTGTAGGAATCTTGGATACATAAGAAATCTCTCACGCGCCACCGCTCTTCTCTGACGATCTATCTCGTAAAATACCATCTGACTAAAGCTGTAACGCTTATTGTAAGTCAGTGCAGTCATCGCCGACTGCATGGTCGCACCCATTCCATCTGTACCAGCCTTTCTCCCTGACATACACACGATCATCACGTGCATGAGAAAGCGCCACTGGTCTAGCAAGAACCCCTTGCGTCTCTGAGTATCCCCCAAAGGACCAGAATATCCCATCCTCAGAAATGCACCATCTCGGAATGGAGCCACAAAGTCGGTAGGATCGTCTCTTGTTTCATCCCCAAACTGTAACGCCACCCTGATCTGTTCAGACGAGAACTGTACTATCTGATTATTGACCGTTGCACGCATAACCGGGGGCTCAACTCGACAGTCATATTCCACTGTCTGCCAGAAATCTTCAATGTTTGGCAAAGATATAGGCAGTGTTGTGGTAATAGCGTGTAATATACTCGAGCGTAGTAGAAATGTGATGATCTCGCGGAAATCATCAACACCACTCGCATCCGGGTCCAATGTGATGTACATGTTATGCCCCGGGAAAAACTGTCAGTTGTTGTCTCCACCCTCATCACCACCTGCACCACCTGCTCCAGCTACGGCTGCCATTTCTGCAACAAAACAGACTAAGTTAGAGAAACGTCGAGGCAAATCACAAGTTCGCCTGTTACCATGAGCGAAGTTATGATTTATTCTGTATAAGCGAAGTTAGAGATGGGGCGAAGTTGGGAACAACTTCGCCTCAACTTGAACTTCGCCTGATAGATGTTAAGTAAAAAGTGCCAGGCGAAGTTAATGATAACTTCGCCTAACAACAACTTCGCCTCATATACTGTTACATAATTAATTGTCAGGCAAAGTTAAATCTCAGGCGAAGTTACGGATAACTTCGCCTAAACTATAACTTTGCCGGAATATGAATCAGCAACAGTTAGACGTTCAATACGACGTGTAGTTGGTGAATTTGGAGATTGAGGATCTCGTAAAACATGTTTTTGAGACGATCTAGATGATCAAGTTGATTACGACCACGTAATAACAAGTTTGAAAATCGGGTGTTGAGGTTTCAACAAAACAGGGTCACGAATCGGGTCGATACGACCTTTGATTTACATCAATGACATAGATTATACGATACTACAACCCTACACACCTTTAATCGGAATAGTAGTCGAGAAAATCAACACAGATTTGATTCGAAAGATAAGTTCGCTTAGGGTTACGGAAATAAGTTCGCTGGTTGTTTTGAAAAATAATAAACAGTTTGACCTGAAAAATCCTTTATATAGGGTCAAAGTTGGATAACTTCGCCTATGGCAGGCGAAGTTATGGATAACTTCGCTGATATGAAAATTTTCACAACAAACCCCTATAATTTAAACAATTTGCAATTAAGTTTTACAACATCCTTTAAAGCGTTAAATGATACGATCAAGACCAAGTAACCAGGTATTAAATCATACAACTACATAAGTAGGATAAAACTTTAAAGATAAAGTACACGGTATCAAATTTCAGTCTCGACAGGGACTACCAGGTTTTAGAAAAGATCCGAACATGAATCACACTAATTACGTGACTGTCACACAGATCCATGTTCAGCTGTATTATGACATAAAGAAACAGGTTGTAAGCAGGTAAATAACTTAGAATGGTTTTCATTGCTTCTGTGATACGGGTTAGGTTCAATTAAGCTCAAAATTTAAATGGGCAACACCTCAGAGATTATGACGCCTCCTATCTATTCTCAAAGCGTATTTGGCTTTCCCCAAGTCACCCCGAGTTGACCTCGACCCGTAGTGTCTGATTAAATAGTAAGTACTCTTCGATCTTTAGACTCTTCTTCCCGTTCTCTTTCTCACATCTTGATTGAGAAGTATTAACCTTATGAACTCTAGAATGTCTCAATAACACACACATTTTAATTAAATTTTTTTTTTAGGTATTTACACAACTTCAGAGTAGTAAACAACTGCAAGTCCCGAATCTGGATCACTGCAGTTTCTTGACACGCTATCTTCACGGGAATCAGAACACTCACGGGCTCGTGTATGACTGAGTAATCGCTTTTCTGCCTATCATTCGGAAAGATATATGCGGAGACATACACAACTCTTAAGGAGTTTCCACGTAAAATCGAGGAGATTTAGTTAGTATCACTTCTACTTTTACGCACCATAAAAAGCTACCATGACATACAATGACTGTTCTAAAGCCTTTTAGGCCTAATAACTTCACTAGTTAAGCACACAGAATCAGTATATCTATCACTTTCCAAGGTTGGATCAATTTTCTGTTAAACATAGTAAAGGAACTTCTTACGAAGTAGTAGACTTGAAAAATAATTTCATCTCCCAAAAAAATTTTAACTTCTATCGCCCCGATCAAGTCGAAGTTTTCTGGTAAACGGCTATCCTGAAGATCCAATAGATCAGCTGGACATACCACATACAAGTATGTGTCCCTCTAACTAAGTATGAACGACTAATTTTCAGCAAAGGAATAAAAATACATCATAAACCGCCCCGGTCACTTTCAGTCATCTGGTTAATGGCTATCCTTATATTCTACAAGTAGAAATGAGGACCAAACATATCCGAAGATATGTCCTTCAAAATGAGGCAACCGACATAATTCTAAGCGATAATGACGTTTGTTTTTTTTTTATTATTTTTTTTTAAACAAAGACAAAAAAACACGGTTACTCGGGATTGATCATCCCATTCAACTCAACAAGGTTTTGAAAACGAGTTTTGTCAAACGCTTTAGTAAACAAGTCAGCGAAATTATCTAACGTATCAACCTTTTCGAGCACAATCAATTTCTTCTCAGCACAATCCCGTATAAAATGATGACGGATGTCAATGTGTTTAGTTTTGCTATGCTTTACGGGATTGTTAGTTACTGAGATAGCAGCAGTGTTATCAATGCAAATAGGAGTATGAGTGAAATTCAGACCATAATCGCGCAATTGCTGTTGTATCCAAAGAACCTGGGAGCAGCAGTTCGATGCTGCCATGTATTCTGCTTCACAGGTAGAAATGGCGACTGAGGTCTGCTTCTTGCACTGCCATGACACTAATCTGCCTCCAAGAAACTGACATCCACCTGTTGTTGACTTCCGATTCTGATTGCACCCTCCATAATCAGAATCCGTGTAGGCGACTAACTCCAAGTCTCCTCCTTTCGTGTACCACAACCCTAGCTTAGGCTTGCCTTTGAGATATCGCCATATCCTCTTCACACCCTTCAAGTGAGATTCCTTTGGGTTTGCCTAAAAGCTAGCACAAAGACAAACTGCAAACATAATATCAGGTCTTGAAGCAGTTAAGTACATTAAAGAACCTTTGATTGCCCGATATTGGGTGGGGTCCACGTCTGCATCATTGTCTGAATCAGCACCCAATTTATGGTTGACGCAAACTGGAGTATCAAATGGAGTGCTGTCCTCCATCTTGAAGCGTTTGAGAACGTCATGGACATACTTAGTCTGATGAATGAACATCCCATCTTTCTTCTGATCAACCTGCAATCCTAAAAAGAAAGTTAGTTCACCCATAGCACTCATTTCAAACCTCTGTTTCATGATGGCTTCAAACTCCTGACACATGGCAACTTTTGATGCAGCGAAGATGATGTCGTCCACGTAGACTTGAACCAGAAGAAAGTCTCTTCCATTTCTCTTAACGAACAGTGTACTATCTATCCTTCCCCTTTCAAATTCATTCTCAAGCAATTAATCGGATAGAGTTGCGTACCAAGCACGAGGGGCCTGATGTAGCCCATAAAGTGCTTTACTTAGCTTGTATACGTGATCAGGAAAGTCTGGGTCAGGAAAACCCGGAGGTTGCTCAACGTACACAACCTCATCGACTTTACCGTTAAGAAACGCACTTTTCACGTCTAACTGGAACACCTTCATCTCCTTGTGTGCCGCAAATGCCAAAAACAATCGAATCGCTTCCAATCTCGCCACAGGAGCAAACACTTCATTGTAGTCGATCCCCTCTTGCTGATTAAAACCCTTTACAACCAGCCTCGCCTTGTTCCTGATAATTATCCCTTTTTCATCTGTCTTGCATTTGAAAACCCATTTTGTGCCAATCGCATGCACATTTTTCGGTTTTGCAACCAAATTCCATACCTCCATCTTCTCGAACTGGGCTAACTCTTCTTGCATGGCTTCAACCCACGAGTTGTCCTTGAGAGCCATTTGATAGTTCTTTGGTTCAATCTGGCTTATGAAGCAGGTGTACAAGCATTCGTTAATGATGCATGTATCTTTAATGCTTGTGTAAACATAGGTGTGCTCTTTCAAGCTTTGTCTTGTTTGTACACCGTCGGACAGATCACCTATCACGTTCTCCAAAGGGTGATTTTTGTGAACTCTCGTAGTCGGAACCGAACTGACTTGCAGATTGTCTTCCAGGTTCGAAGGTAGCTCATCAATGGGTGATTGTTGTTGAGAGTGAAACGGATTAAAGAATTCCTCTTCTGTAGAGGCAGCAGGGGTATCAACAGCATTTGACGAGGAAGGCTGACATTCATCGTACTGCGGTCGTTGCACGTAATTGTCTTCCTCATCATAAAGCATCTTCGTAGCAATTCTCTCATCAACTTCTGCACAATCCAAGTAAGGCTTTTAAAAAGATTTGAAAAGCCTATCATAGTCGAAAGCCTCAGCGGGTCCCGTGCTTGGTATTGGTGATTTGTAACTTGTGATATCGGTGTTACACACCACCTCAACCTTGCTGGTCGATATATTAAAGACTCGCCTGTTGGGAGTCCCAACAACATATCCGACTAAAATACCTTCGTCGGCTATTTCACCAAATTTAGAATTTGTCTTTAATATCGAACACCGGGATCCGAATGGTTCAAGACCACTCAAGTTAGGCTTTCTCCCATGCATAAGTTCATAACATGTTTTATTCAATCTTTTAACAGTTAAAACTCTATTAAGGATATAACAGGCTGTAGCAACAGATTCAGCCCAGAACACCACAGGAAGTTTCGAATCAGCCAGCATGGTTCTGGCTCCTTCAATTAGCGTTCTGTTCTTCCTCTCAGCCACCCCATTTTGTTGCGGAGTATACGGAGCGCTGTACTGGTGGTCTATTCCTTTCTGTAAGCAGAAGATCTCCATCTGATAGTTTTTGAACTCAGTCCCATTGTCACTCCTGATGTACTTAACCTTTTTCCCCATAATATTCTCAACATTGGTAATCAAATTTATTACCATCTGAACCGTTTCATCCTTTGACTTCATGAAATATACCCAAGAGTATCGAGAGAAATCATCAGTTATTACCAAGCAGTATGATGTTCCCCCTAGGCTTTTTACATTCACGGGACCGAAGAGATCCATGTGAAGTAGGTCTAGGGTACTGACAATTGAATTAACCTTCTTGGTGTGATGGGATTTCTTGTGTTGCTTTCCCTTTTTGCACGATAAGCATTGGTCTTCAAAGTTGAAATTCTTCAAGGGAACACCCAGCACCAGCCCATTCTTGACAATGTAGTTCATTTTCCGAAGATGAATATGCCCCATTCTTCGATGCCATAACTCGGACTCCGATTCAGTTGCTTTTGACAGAAGACAAGATTCTTCTGTTGCCATCTCAGTCGACCTCATGTCCATAACATACGTATTCTTTTCCCTTGGAGCCTTCATTACTATCCAATCCTCTGGTATCTTGAAACCAGGATACAGCACGATCGCTTCATTCTTGGTAAAGTGCACTGTGTAATCTTTGTCACAGATCTGCGATACACTCAGCAGATTATGCTTCAGTTCTTCAACGAAATTCACTTTCTCTAACGTCATTTTACCATTAGTCACCGTCCCAATTCCAGTAATCCTTCCACCACTCTCTCCAGCAAAACTCACTTTTCCTCCCTGAACAGGTTTCCATTCGTGTAACAAACTCTTGTTACCCGTCATGTGCCGGGAACAGCCGCTATCCACAACCCATAGATTGTTTGCAGCCCTGTTCAACTGTTCCTGCACGATTAAAGCAGAGGATTAAAATCTGGGGACCCAAGACCTATTGGTCTTGGGTCGATACGTCCCGTACTTTGGCTGTCCAAAGTTAGTATTAGTATGATATCTGTAAGTCCTAAAAGGATACCTTCTTGTAGATTGACTATGAGGCCATCCAAACCTTCGTGAATTAAATGAATTATTACTCATGATTTGGTTGTTAACAGGGAAAAACTGAGATCGATTTCTTTGAAAACCTGGATTAGTCCAATTTCTGAACTTTGATGAGTTTTCATTTTTACCATTATAGTGATTACTGTTAGTTCTGTTCTCAGTTTTCGAAGGCCTCATACCTCTGAATCTCTGCTTCAGAGGGCAATCAGCAATCAGGTGTCCTAATTGATTGCATCTGAAACAGCTCATGTGTTCAACTTTCTTATCAATAGTTGTTTTAGATGTTGAGGCTGCATTACTGCCCGTTTGTCTAACATATGGTGGGACATACGGGTTTAGTGGAGAATTCTTTTCATTTGATTTATGTTCCTCTCCACATTTTGGTAATACTGCCTCTTCTTTTGTCTCACTCGACTCGGATGTCTTGTCCGAATTTGATGAGACAAGACTAGGAGCAGAAATCTTAACATTAGAAACAGGCTTACTCGTTTCGCCTTTACTAACTTCTGGATCTTTAATCGTAACCTTAACCGGAACTGTCTGACCAATTTCAACATCAACAGATTTCTGATTATTAGGATCATAAGTATAGTTATGATTATAAGGTGGTGGAACTTCATGATATCCAATTCCTCCCCTTTTAACTGGGGAACTTTGATCACTTACGAGGTGATCAAGTATAGCGGAGGAATTTCTAAATTGCACAAGTTTTCTGTTTAGTTCCACCACTTTCACCTGGTGATCAGCTATCTGTTTATCCCTTTCAGCTATTAGTTTGGTTTTCTCTTCTAACACCTCATAGGTAAGATCAATTACTTGTATTTTTTCAGCTAGACTGGCTTTAAGACTTCTGATATCTTTCTCACTAGCTTTTATTTTTACCTTGTAACTATTTTCTCTAGCTTTAGTGTAATGATGATCTTCTTTTAATGTTTTAAATTGAGCATCCAAACTAACAAACTGATCAGTTATTGTTGTCAGTTGTTCAGACAGATTTTCACATTTCGTACAAGGGAGTTTAGTACTTACCTCGGAGAGCTGATCTGTCACTTCTGCCATGTAAGCTTGATTTTCTCCAATTCCTTTTTCACTTCCTGCAGTTTCGATGTTCGCCAAATTGGCCTGTTCGAACACTTCCTCAACATGCAGATTCCAATTGTATTCCCCGTTCTGTCTGGATATCATGGCCTTATTCTCATTACCACCCCCACTCTGTTGTGTAGACCTGTGTTGACTGCGTTCTACACGTTCATTTGTGCACTCCTTCGCAAAGTGGCCATTCTGTTGACAGTTATAACACCGCACCATTGACTTATCAAAACCTGGTCTTTCACCAACAAACTTTCTACCAGTCTTCTTCATAAACCTTTTAACCCTTCTCACAATCATCGCCATCTGCCACTGCAGATCCATCTCTTCCAGATCATCAGCATCGATCTGATCATAGTCTTCGTCTAAAGTTGCAGGGTCAACGATCTTACCTTTAATGTAGTTTTCGTACGAAGCAATGAAAGATGCATAGAGAGCAAACTGCTGTTCAGCAGATTTAACACTCATGGGCATCTTAGAGTAGTTGTTGTTAGGAACACTTGAAGAGAAACTACCCTTGGTTGCTTGAGGTTTAGAAGCATTTGTACCACCAGCTACAAAACACACATCACCGTCCATGTTGAGAGATACATGACCTTCATGTGTTGAGTTAGCGCCCGAGTCTCCCTTTGAGTAGTAAGCAGATGATTCAGACTTCGAACTTGAACTTGAGTTAACTTTTGCACCATACATTCCCGGATCCTGAACCTGATCAGTTGGTGTCTCTTTTCGAACCATGTTAAGTTCAAAAGTTTGTAGTTTGTTGACTGCTGTTTCCAAGTCATAGTTGGCAAACTCTTTGTCTTCTCTCATCAAGACAGTGTACATCTCCCATTTCGGTGGGAGAGCATCAAGAAGCTTTTCGACGATCTCCTCTTCTTTGTAAGCAATAGAATACTTGCTGAATTCAGTCATCAGGTGATAATATCTCGTGATGATATCATCAAGTGATTCATTCTTCAAATACTTGAACACCGAGAATTGGGTTTTGAGTAGTTTAATCTTGGATGCTCGTATCCCCACATTACCTTCAACTCGGTTTTCAAGTGCTTCCCAAAGCTCTCTGGCGGTTTTATACTTCCTGAAGGTGTGAAGAATCTCTTGTGGAGGAGCCAATGTTATCGCTGCATGAGCTTTGCTTTCAGCCTCATACATTTTCTTTTCTTCCTCTTCCATCTTGTTGTATTTCTTAATCTGTTCACGACCCTCATACAGAGCAGTTGGTGGAATATATCCATCTTGAATGCATACCCACATCTTAGCATCTTGGTATTTAACATACTGCTCAAACCGATCCTTCCAAGCCACGAAATCGGTACCCTTTAGCATCTTCGGTGCCTTAGTAGCTGAACCCGCTTCCACTTACATCTTCACCAGTCCCGTAAGATTTATTGAAGTCATCTTTTACGAAACGAAAACACAAAGAAACCCGAAAAATAAAAATTCTATCCTTAACAGTACTGAAGGCGAAGTTGTGGATAACTTCGCTTAAGTCTTAACTTCGCTTGAATTCGTAACTTCGCTCTTCTTTTTAAATTCGCCTGATTTGGCGAAGTTGTGGATAACTTCGCTTGAGATAAGCGAACTTGTGAGGTAGGCGAAGTTGTGGATAACTTCGCTTGAGATAAGCGAACTTGTGAGGTAGGCGAAGTTGTGGATAACTTCGCTTAACCTTATATCTTCGTCTAAACCCTACAAACAGTAGCGGCAACTTCGCCTGATGAACACGATGATTTTGTAGGTTTGATTTTGACGTTTTGCGAGGTATGCGAAGGTGTAATGGGTTGTTTTTGATTGTGGGAGGTGAGTAGGACACAAAAATTCGGTAAACTCGTCCCGCGAATAGTCGAACGGAACAATTTCTACACCCGCGTGATAATCCCGAACCACACAATCACGAACAAAAGCTCTGATACCAATTGTAGGTTCCCAGCCGGATCTACACGTAATATCTCGTTCTACGTAGGTGCGGAATCCCTAAGTAAGATGATACACGTTAACACGATCAAACACACGTTACAATAAACAAAGACACGTTGTATTGCAACTGGAAACACGTGATTCACTGATCACCGATTACACAACACGTAAACTCGTTACAACTCGATTCTTTTAACTCAGCCGTAACCTAGCAGCTTATAAAGCACGACAACTTCGCCTAGCATGTTTAGGCGAAGTTGTCCCTAACTTCGCTTGTTCCACAAGTTCGCCTATATCAGCGAACTTGTGAGAACTTCGCTTACATCCAAATACAAATCCAACTAACTCGATTACAGACACTATATACTGAACTACTGACATCATGTACCAACAGTATATCCTATTCATTGTAGGTAGAGATCCGAGCTTAATTTATCGAGTGTCGTTACCATGCCGGATTCTCTTTAGATCTATATAACTTATCCATCTTAATGTTTTACACCATTAATGCAATGAACATTATTTAAAGTATTCGTTCTTTTAACATATTGGTCTTGTATTGATGTATCGTGTTAACTGCTAGATCTTGGCTCGTAACACGTTCAACAAAACCAGCTCCTGTCGAACTGTTACTGTTCGAGAAACTAATGGTAGCTGAATTATCACAATAAAGCTCCAATGGTCTAGAAATAGAATTGACTACTTTGAGTCAAGAGATAAGATTTTAAAGCAACATTGCATGACAAGTAGCATCATAAACACCTATATATTCTGCCATCATAGTAGAAGGTGTCGTTAACTATTGTTTACTCCTTGTAAGTCATGTGAACGGATATTTCAATGTGATATCACACAACTCGTGGTTAGGCAGAAACTAACACGGGTAGATTCAATAAGATGTAAAGAAACACAAGAGGAGCATGATGAATATGCTTCAAAACACACGTATATTAAACGTCTAAGTGCTTAAGCACAACGATATACACAAACCACTGATATCTCTCACGTACGTCTACTAAAATCTGCAATGCATTAGATTCTAACATGTAATTTAACATCTGCTAAAATCTACAATACATTAGATTCTAACATGTATTTAACTTACGAGTATTAAGTAAATAAAATTTCAAATAATATATTAACCATGACCATCGCAACAGTAATGGAATCTTGGATTTAGTTGGTACCGACATCGTTAATCGTCATTGCTTTTGCATTTTCTTAATCTGAATTCAAAATAAATAAATCCAACTCATTGACTCATTAAACCCACCCTAAAATTTTTACATCAAACAATTCAAAATCGAAATAGTGAAAAAGTAACTTACTACCGGAGGCAATCTTGGACTGTCATCGAACATAAAATTAGATAAAGGTAAAACAATAACCATGAATTGAGGATGTCGCCGTAAAAATCCAGCTCAACGAAAAACGTATTTGGTTAGAAGATCTGATAGGTTACCGGAATATCAACTTATAGCCGTCGCTTTGTTACCGGAAAAGCTTACAGGTTACCATACTGTTGGGTTTCAACGGTGGTTCGGAACGAAAATGGTCAAGTAATTTCAAACCCGTTTTAGTTATAATTTCGTTTCGATAGTTATTAATCAATATTAATAAACAAACTTAAACGAACTATAAAAACGCAGCGAATAAAACGAACCAAATAAACGAACCCGAAACCCGAACTCGGATCCGGTTACAACTAATACGAGCACGATATAACAAACTAATAATCAATCATAGATAGAGTTAAAGCTTTATACCTCGGTTATCAAAACCGGGTGAGACACCAAGAGATAATGAACGTTGCTAGATCTGGACACAACAATATCCGACAACAGTTCCAAATGGCGGCGGTGAACTCCGGCAACAATAACAGCGGCAGCTAGGAGGTGGTCAGGTGGTACTGTTGAGACGGTGGTGTTCCTCGGCGGAGCAGCAGTAACGCAAACAATAGCAACAACTGCCTGAAGATGGTGGGTGGTCGGAATCTCGGTTATGCCGAAAAAACATGAAGCAGGAAGCGGCAACAGCAGCGCAGCAGTGGTAGACGGGCTGCGGTGGTGCTCCAACTTAGTTGACGGTGCTCCGGTGAAGGTTAGAAGGCCGATGGAGGATGGCGGCGGTTTTCTAGTGGCCGGAAAAACGCGCTGGCGATGGCGGCTGTGGTGTAGATGAGCTAGGGTTTTCTTTTTGTCTAGATGATTATTCTCATTATAATAATATATGTTATATAATAACAATTAGGCTTTAAACATTCTTTAAACCCAATGGGCTTTGAGCCCAAACCATCAAACTAAAAGCCTAGTACACCATATAACCTTTGTTAATTGTGTCTAGCGCATTAAACGATTTAAGTTGGCTCGGTGTTCATTTCCCTCTGTGTAACTCATACCGGGTCACATCAGGTCGGTCGCGTTGACTTGACCCGAACCGACCATTAAATCCAACAGTCTCCCACTTGGATGGATTTGGGTCAAGTATCACAACGCTAACAGCTAGAGGCGTTCTAGCTACACATAGCTGTCCCCAACCGAATATGACATTTTTAAATCCATAACCAAAGTATCTTGGAATACCTTATTGCAAGATAATGAATTTATAGTAATCGTTGTCATCTATCCTTTCTGTATAAGACATCAATTGAACAATGAGACATGGATCAAATCAATCTCATACAGTGTTCAATTATTGTAGTTCTCGATATAGAGTCAAAGTTGTCCAATCAAACACACAATTAGTTTGGGTGAGGCCTCACACTTTTCCAGTTTGAATCAACGAGTGCGCCAATATGTCTAACTGTTACATTTAAATGTAAGAGTACAGAATCCCATCTTGACTACATACAACTTCTACTGAACTCCAGAACATTCCCAATCAATGCCTCTATGGCTGGCAGTTACGCAACAGCGGTTGACATGATCAAAGAATATTCCTCGGTAAACGAAAGTTCTAATATGCATCTCAGGTCTTAGGATACTAAATGAGCATACTATTATCAAAACATCTTATGATCAAGATCCACGAAGATGATTTGATGCGAGTTACATCCAACGTCATTCATAATGAGGTCTGTGAGTTTGGAAGTCAACTGCTTGAGTCCAAAGTCAAAATAGTCTTAATTCAGAATCGTTCCCACGAGTCTGACCGACTACGGATAATTTAGAATACAATATTCATGGATTAAACGTATTAAAATGAACACAATTGTATTATTCAACATTTGCATTTAACCATTAAATCAAAAGTGAACTAAAAAAGTACAACTGTTTAAATGTTCATACATCCAAATACTAAATCAAAATAAAACTCTAGCAAGTCTAAGCCTGATAGCATATGTATGCTTTTCCTGAGTCATCGGCTTAGTCAACGAGTCAGCTAGTTTTTGATCTGTGTCTACTTTGATTATTATGATGTCACCTCGTTCCAGTATTTCTCGTATATAGTGGAACTAAGAAAGTGCTTGGCCATGTGATGAATATTGGGCTCTTTGGCTTGAGCAATAGCACCTGTGTTATCACATATCACGTCGATCATTTTCCTAAACTTGGAATTAGATCGAGGTTGGCTATGAATTTCTTCATCCAAGCAGATTATGAGCGAGAAGAATCTCGGTCATTTTGGAAGTTAGCGTCAGTGTAACATCTTACAATGATCTCCTCTTCCACTCCTCCAAACACGCTTATGAGACGTCAAGTCTAGTGCATAATATAGCATGCAGGACAGAGCCAATCGCTGAAGCATATGGAATTGCTTGCATGTGCTTTGTCTCAATGTCCGTTGCTGGAGATTGCAATTTGCTAAAACGGTTCCTTTAGAGATGGAACAGCTCCTATCTTGGAGTTGTCCATTGAGAAGCGTGTCATGACTTTGCTTATGTATGTACTTTGACTTAGCCCTAAAAGTCGCTTAGATCTATCTCGGTAGATCTCGATTCCCAGAATATAAGCAGCTTCTTCAAGATCTTTCATTGCAAAACAAGATTCCAACCAGTGCTTAACTCCCTGAAGCATAGGAATGTTGTTTCCAATTATCAGTATATCATACACATACAAGATGAGGAATGATATAGTGCTCCCACTAGCCTTTCTGTAAACACAAGGCTCATCTTCATTGTTGATAAAACCAAACTCTTTGATTTTCTCATCAAGTGAAGATTCCAGCTTCGAGATGCTTGCTTAAAATTCACTTGCTCCCTATTGCCCGACCTTCGAAGAGTAGCTCAATAAAGTTCTAGACTTGATTGTCATGAATAGATTGCATCTCGGCGTTCATGGCATCTCGTCGTTTCTCAAATTCCGGATCCAATTGCAGATATATAGTTAGTAGTTTCGTCGCCAGACTCGGCTACTAATAAGACTTCTGGACCATCCAGATGCCATAGGTATCTAGGATTGGGTGCGAGAGTCCTAGTACTTCTACGAACGCTCGTGTTCATGTCTGATGTGTCAGCAACAACAACTTGTTGATAAGACACTCTAGCTTCTCAGCGGTTGTTTGGTGGTTCTTGAATTTCTTCAAGATCGACAAAATAATCTCCAGTTCCACGATCGATAAATTCTTTCTCAAGGAAGTGGTCTTTCCTCTTGATAGAAATCATATTTGTATCCTGATGAAAGAAGTAATAACCGCTTTGGTAGTAGTATATGGTGAATGCGGGAAACATTCATAAGGGCGAAACTCCAAAAAGGAGTGAGGCAAGTTAGTTCTACACATCATTGATCGAACCATGTTTAGCAAAGCTCGATTCCTCCTCTTGCTCACGCCATTATGTTGGGGTGTGCCAGATGGAGTGTGCTGTGAAATAATTCCACACTCTTTCAGATGATTGAAGAACTCTGAGCTGAGATACTTTCCACCTCGATCTGATAGAAGTATCTTAATGGTTTTACCAAGTTGGTTTTCCACTTCGTTTTGAAACTCTTTAAACATTTCAAAGGTTTCATGCTTGTGTTTCATAAGATACACATAAGCATATTGACTATAATCGTCGATAAAAGAAACGAAGTATCTTTCATGGTTTCTAGACACGGTTCTGAAAAGTCCACATACATCAGTATGTATGAGTCCAAACAGATCTCTTGCTCGTTCACTTTTATGAGTGAAGGAGTTTTTGGCGAGTTTGACAGCTAATCAAGATTCACAATCGTTAAAAGAGTCCGGCCCTGTGGATTCAAGAATTCATTCGGATTGGAGTCTTTTAACTCTTGCCTTACTTATCTGGCCAAGTAGGCAATACCTTAGAAATGTATCATTAATGCCAGATCGGATACGTTTGAAAGATTATATACGTTATTGTTAGTTTGAACATCAATCTCATATATATCATTTCAAGGTTTAGCCATAAAATAAAAAATATCATTTAAGTAAGTAGAAATAGCCATGCCATTGAAAACATACTAAAAACCTTGTTCAAACAACAACGAAACTGAAACGATGTTTCTGGTCAAACCAGCAGCATACAAACAATTATTCAAATGAAAAACTAGGTCAGATGGACAAGTAAAATGAAATACTCCAGTTGCCAGAACTGGTACTCTCTTCTCATCTCCAACGATGAGTTCCATGCTGCTTTATTCAGTTTCTTCCACTTCTCTGGCTCCTGCAAGACATTAACGATGTGGAAACCACATCCGATATCAAATACCCATGTGTTGCTAGAGACAGTGAAAAGTTCAATAACGTATATGGTAATACCTCGAGAAGAGCCTTCACCATTGGCTCTCTTCATTTTGATCTCAGCAAGGTACTCGGGACAGTTTCGCATCCAGTGTCCCATTTGGTTGCATCGGTAGCACTGGCGCTCCTCAGGGGGCGGCGGTGGTATCTTTGGAACCCCTTTGTTAGCATTGGTGGCACGAGGGGCAGCAATGGTAACATTCTTCTTGCCCTTATCCTTATACCCCGGTTCTTGGGATTAGGCTTTTTGACACCAGCAGATCGTATCATCAGAACTTGATTGGTCCTAGAAGGAATGTTCATCTCAGCCGTCTTGAGCATGTTATGAAACTCCGGCACTGTCTTCACCCAACCATTCATGTTGAAATTCATTACGAACTGGTCGTATGAGTTGGGGAGAGAGTTGAGGATAAAATTAGATGTCATCTCATCAGGCATGGGATAATCAAGTTTCTTGAGTTGATCGATGTGCCCCTTCATCTTAAGAACATGCGCACTGACGGGAGACCCTTCTGCCATCTTGCAACTAATGAGTTGTTTCATGGTGTCGAAACGTTCTTGACGGGCTTGTTTCTGGAACATGCCCTTGAGTTGCTCAAGCATCTCATAGGCACCAAAGTCTTCCAAGCCTTTAGCAAGCTCAGAAGTCATGGTGGCTAGCATAATGCAGGAGACATCAGCCGAGTCATCCATATGCTTCTCAAGAACTTTTCGAGCAGCGGCTGTGTTGTTTTCAGGCTCGGTTGGAACAGGCCCGTCGAGAATATACAGGCGCTTTGCCATGGTGAGAACAAGTCTCAAGTTGCGGTGCCATTCGATGAAGTTGGTATCGTTCAGTTTATCCTTCTCAAGGATAGTCTTAAGGGCGTAGGGTGAGTTTTCGTTTGACAACATCTGATTAATTAAGCAAAAGTAAATTTAATTAGTATTTTCGACGTTGTGATCCCATTATTACTGACCTAATAACATTAATGAAATAGGAGCATGAGAATCCGGCTTCCAGTTATTAAAGGCAGCTGTAGCACACAACATTAATAAGTGGTTAGGCAGACTGACAACGATTGCCAATTGAGAATAGAGCACAACTCTCGGTTTATGAGGCCTATAGAGACAACGATTGTCTGTATAGATACGTTTAGCCTCATATTTGCCCACTTTAAGTCTCCAGACAGCTTTAGCACGTAACAGGAGAGTAAAGTAATAGTTGTCCTAGTATAGTGACGTGTGAAAGGGCCGGATGTGTCGACGAAACGCTTTCACATTGATGGGATAGGCTAGAAAACAAGTGCGGTGCTGTAGCTCCAAACATTCGAAATTTCGCAGTATGCCTCAAATGTGACTTGTAGTAGGATTGGCATAAACTATTGGTTTTAAATAGGGATTAATTTTAAAATTACCAAATAGAGTAAAAGTCAAATTTTACTGTATTTATTATCGGGACGAATTGATAAACCCTTTCATCTCTCAGGACACTTAGTTTTAAATAACCTATTAAAAATTAAGTTTGTCACGATATTACTAACCAATTTTAAGTTAATAGAAAATCTATTAAGTTATTAGTTTTGGAAATCAAAACGCTTTTAATTTGCAAAACTTACTTGGTTAATAAAATGTTTATTTTCCAATTTATTTGGTATTAGGTCGGTATATTATAATCTTATTATAAACAATCCAAGCAACCACAAATAGCAAATAACAATAATATGTAAATCCTTATGGCCAAAAGGTGATCGGTCTCGCTAGAGCCAATTAGGGAGACCGATCGGGTCAAGGGGTTCACAACACAAACAACCACAAGGATGGACTTCTTCGTGCATCCCGTCATCTTGTCCGAACTCCCACTAACTCCAAGAAGTCCATGAGCCCGTCCTCAGTTATTTTCGCGTCTTCTTAATTACAAATTTATAAACTAACAATAATTTGTCCTATTACAAATTTGAACCATATTTATGGCCAAAAGAAAACCGAAAAATAAATAATAACCTTTTACAACTTTTGAACCAACCATATGGCCAAAACAAGCTCAAACACCAAACACAACCAAACAAACATAGGTCGGGGCCGGATTTAAATATTCAAAATAAACGAATTTCGGGTCGTTTTGACTTGGTCAAATAAAATAAACAAAACTTTGACCAACTCAAAATCACCCGAAAATAAATCTAGATCTATAAACTTTAAACGATTTAAAGTTTAAGATGTAGATCCGGTTTTAAACGAACCGGAATCAACTCGTACGTTGTAACCGCGGCTCTGATACCACTGTTGGGTTTCAACGGTGGTTCGGAACGAAAACGGTCAAGTAATTTCAAACCCGTTTTAGTTATAATTTCGTTTCAATAGTTATTAATCAATATTAATAACAAACTTAAACGAACTATAAAAACGCAGCGGATAAAACGAACCAAATAAACGAACCCGAAACCCGAACTCGGATCCGGTTACAACTAATACGAGCACGATATAACAAACTAATAATCAATCATGGATAGAGTTAAAGCTTTATACCTCGGTTATCAAAACCGGGAGAGACACCGAGAGATAATGAACGTTGCTAGATCTGGACACAACAATATCCGACAACAGTTCCAAATGGAGATGGTGAACTCCGGCGACAGTAACAGCGGCAGCTAGGAGGTGGTCAGGTGGTACTGTTGCGATGGTGGTGTTCCTCGGCGGAGCAGCAGTGACGCAAACAGTAGCAGCAGCTGACGGAAGAAGGTGGGTGGCCGGAATCTAGGTTATGCCAGAAAAACGTGAAGCAGAAAGCGGGCAACAGCAGCGCAGCAGTGGTAGACAGGCTGCGGTGGTGCTCCAGCTTAGTTGACGGTGCTCCGGTGAAGGTTAGAAGGCCGACGGAGGATGGCGGCGGTTTTTCGGTGGCCGGAAAAACGCGCACGCGGCGGCGGCTGTGGTGTAGATGAGCTAGGGTTTTCTTTTTGTCTAGATGATTATTCTCATTATAATAATATATGTTATCTTATATATATAATAACAATTAGGGTTTAAACATTCTTTAAACCCAATGGGCTTTGAGCCCAAACCATCAAACTAAAAGCCTAGTACACCATATAACCTTTGTTAATTGTGTCTAGCCCATTAAACGATTTAAGTGGGCTCGGTGTTCATTTTCCATGGTGTAACTCATACCGGGTCACATCGGGTCGGTTGCGTTGACTTGACCCGAACTGACCATTAAATCCAACACATACACCATTGTCGCTACCTCTCTTTAACAAATCCACTGCTAGAGGTGGGTAGTTGTGACCGTGAACCACAAAACCGGGTCACCATTTTCGAACTTCGCCGATTAATGCTTACAGCCATTGCTATAGTTAAACAAACACTACCTGAACCTAACATGCCCCGTCTTCACCACTAGCCGTCAACGCAGTATAGTAGTCACAAAAGCAAGTGAGAGAATTAGGGTGAGGGAGACTGAATTTGAATTTTGAGTGATACGCATGGTTTGAGATTGGGGATTCAGGGTTTCTATGCACAACAGGTTAAAAAATAAATGCAAGACAAAACTCAAACCAATCACATATTATCTTTTTCTTTTTTTATTTTATTTTATTAGAATGGTGTATCAGTAAATTTTCTAGGTTTTTTATAATTAATAAATTTTAATAGGAAGTTAATAATCATTATTATTTTATTATGTTTGATTACCATTGTTAATTCTTCATTTTCTTCTTTTCAAAACTAATTCATTGATTATGTCAACATTATCAAAATAATATGAATACCAGATTCAATATTTTCGAATTATAATATATGTCCTACGCAACGAACAATGCGAAATTCTACTTTTATTATTTAAATTAAATCACAACTAAGTACTACACAAAGTATTGCTCCTACATATATAAAATTTTGTCAAGAGTTGTATCATTTCAAATATAGAGAAATAATTTTTATATACATAAAACATAAGATCCTATATCACAAATAAGAGTCATACACAGTTTTATAGTTACTACCTACACAACCAATAACAATCCCTATACACAACTGAATAGTTACTACCTTACACAACAAAAAATAATCCTACACAATACTTAAAACTAACATATGTACTTCATAATAATCATGACATCCTACAAAAAAAAAGTTTCATACACATTTGTACTTATGTAGGTTTATATATACATATGATCTCCACAATTATCTCGCACGAATGATCTACCTACACAGATTAAATATATAATCCTACACACTAGCATAACGTCTGTAGGTCATAAAACATTGAAATTATTTATGAAATCAATTATTCCATTAATAAAAAAATGAGATAAAGAACAAAATGTTAATACTTTACTAGATAACACCTTCAAAAAAGTAATGGAGATTTTATGAATAATTTGTGGCCCTTCATGTGACGATTAGTTTCTAGTTAAATGATTATTGAAATGTTTGACATTAAGATTAAGACATGATGTTGGCTAACAATTTGGGATTTCATTACGATAGTCAATTTCAAAAACCTAGCTCCTATAAATAAAAATACTAATATACCATTTTGTCTTAAATGTCATTAAAATGAGGAAACTAAATATTACAATATTTTCATGTTGATTATAGACCATGAATTAAACATAATTAAGGGTTATAATTTACTTCTCGCACTTCACACCTGAACCACCAATATATATATATATATATATATATGTGTGTGTGTGTGTGTGTGTGTGTGTTTATGTTCAAAAGAGAAATGATATTATTACAAGAAATGTGATAAATGAATACGAACCACTAGTTTTTGTTTTAAGTTTTAAATGCTTAACAATAAATAAAAATATATAAATACAACAATAAATGCATCTCTCTTTTCAATTAATACAACTAATATAACCATAATAAATCTCTCTCTAATTAATATCTAACATAATTTAACAATAATAATTAAAAAGATAAAAACACTACTTTAGTTTTTTTTTATTCAGACATTCTTCATTTTATACAACATAAATACAATTTATTCATATAATACTATTTCTTTATATTAAAAAAATAATTTTCACTCAATATATTAGCATATATCAACGTATTTTTTAACACTAAATATCAAAACATAATATACGTTTTTGTTGTCTTATTCTTAGAAAAAAATGTAGATTATACGTTTTTGTGTAGGTTGTTTGTTTTTTGTTGATATCTAATGCAAACACATGTGTTGATGGATATTAATATATTGAGTTGGAAAAAATTAGTTTTGGATAGAAAGAAATTTTAATGTATGAATAAATTATACTTTTATAGGATAAAAATTCAAAAACAAAATTTAAGTTATAAAAATAAATGAGTTCTTAATGTTTTCTAATTATAATAATTTAATTAGTTATATTAATTAAATAGATAAGTATTATGGTTTATTAGTTATATTAATTGAAGAAAGAGAATAATTAATATTTTCTTTATTTAGCTTTAAACATTTAAAACTTAAAATAAAACAAGTGGTCCATATTCATTTATCACATTTCTTGCAATACTAACATTTCTCTCTTGAATCGTCCCCTATATATATATATATATATATATATATATATAAAGGATCAAATACAATAATCCCTTATCATACAATATGTACGCGAGTTTGTACACCATCGATTTCAAAAAACACGCGATCTTCCACTGCTTTAGTGCTCTAATCCTCTGCTCCCATTAACTCTAATCCACTGCTCCATCGATTCCGTACACCTTCACCGTCACCGTCCAATGATTGAATCCATCGCCACGACCGTCGAGGTACCGTCGTGAACACCGTCTTTCTCGTCACGCCTTTTTCACATGTAAGTTGATAAAATTGACCAATTAAAATTGAAATTATTACACTAATTGATCAATTAAACTTTGAAATTGGTCCAATTAATTATCAATTTTAAGTTTCAATTGATCAATTTTGAGTTTTGCAGAAACCCAGTTGCAAACGTTCCATATTTTGTTCATATGATTGAATCAATGATCAAATTAACGGTCGATTGACGATTGTTTGATGATTATGAGATTATATGAAGTGATTTCAGTGTTCAATTTCATGTTTACATGTGTTTAATTTTTTTTTGTTAGTTTTAGAAGTTCAGAACACCTAGAACTTCTTAGAACTTCTAAACTTTTTATCAGAACTTTTAAACCTTTTTAAACACCCAGAACTTCTAAACTTTTTTAAACAACTTGAACTTCTTAGAACGTATTAATATGTTTAAAGATGTTATTTATTTTTTTTTGAACACCCAGAACATTTGTGAACGTATTAGAACGTTTAAAGATGTTCTTAATTGGCCAGAACGTTTAAAGGTCTTCGGTTTTGTTTCAGAACGTTTAAATATAATATTTTGAACCTCTAATCAGAGCTCGATTGAGTGTGTTATTTCTGCAATTCCATAATTAATTGATGTTTTTGTTAGAACTTCTAAACCTTTTTGTTAGAACTTCTAAAGTTTTGGTACATAACTTCTAAACTTGAATGTTTAAAAGTGTTCGTTTTTTTTCAGAACGTTTAAATGTACAGTGTCTTCAGTTTTTGTTTGACATCCAAAATAAGTTGCACCTGTAAAATTGAAGGCTCAAATTTGTATGATTAGGCGAAAAACTGAAGAACAAACAACAATCGTTTGTTTAATTGCAAAAAAAAATGACCAATTGTGTTTGAAGTTTATTCGCAGGTAACGAACATTTTTTAGGTTTAGATAACTCAATTTAGTTTGATGTCAAACTGTAGATTAGTTTGTTATGGATCGACGATTGAATTATATTGATATGGATGGACGTATGATGAATAAATTGATGAATTAGATTGTAGAATTAAATTTATGTTATTTACGATTATGCCACCGCGTAAAAATTAAATCGACGTTTATAAAGCTCGCGTACCTAATGTACGATAACTGATTATTGTACAATAACCCACCCCTATATATAAACACATAATAAATGAAAACAGGTTCTGGCACGTGTCACCCCACATTAATTTGGGACACGTGTCAGCACCAAGTTAAGTTTACTAACGTGTTCACAAGATAGAAGGCCACGCCAGCTTTCTTCCTCGGGAAGCCTTTTAAGAAATCTTTTTCTGAAATATTATCTAGAGTCTTGTGTTTTTTCTATTTATGATCCTCATTAAAAATTTGAAAAACAAATATGTACTCTTCTCTCTCTCTCTCTCTCTTTCAACCTTCAAACTCCATCTCAAGAACCCTAGATCCAATCGGAAAACCCCAACCAGTGAGCCATTTGCGCCATCGTCAATGTCCTCTCTTCGCCTCCGTCAACAAGTGTGACCATCACGATAAGTGAGACACAGGCAACAGAGGCTGGAGTTCTTTTTTTGCCGGTAAGTTTCGTGTTTTAATTCAATTTTGTGTGTTTTTGTTCCTCTTTACTATTTTTATTAAAGTTAGGGTTTGTTAGTCCAACATTGTTTATCTTTCAGTTGTGGGTTTCAATCTGGATAACATCCTTTCAATTGGAATCAGGTACACTTTTCTTTGGTTTAGCAGCATTTTTTGTTTTTTTGATATCTTTTACTACTATATATTTTAGTTGATGGTTTATTACTATATTTGTTTCAATTAATGCTGCTTTTAGTAAATTTGGGGCCAAAACCACCATTTGATTCAAAAATTGTTTCGTTAATTGGAGATTTATATGATTGATAGGTTTAATATTAATATTATTATTATATGTTCACAAATCAAGATGTTATAATATTTATGAGTTATTTTAATTTTCATAAGAAACATATGTAAAATTTCAAAATATTTATGATATTTATTAAGGTTCGATTTGGGGGATTTTTGTTCTCGCGTGTTTAGAAGTTTCATTTGAGATATGTGGAAGGTGCTATGGATGCTTTGCTTTGTCCAAGGTATTTTTTTGATAGTATATATTTATGTTATATAATATTTCTATTTATGCTATTTTTCTTCTTTCAGATTCTGGTGTTGATCCAGCTGCAGATTGATTACACGTGACCTCAGATGGCAAACCAAAAGTCCTGGATTGGTATCCTTCAAAATTCAATCAGTTTTGTTATATTTCTTCCTTTGGTGATATTATTTTTTACTTTAATAAATATTTTCTTTCTCGCAGCATTGGGAATGGTGATGTTGACACATCAACTGTTGTAAAGGCTGATGAAAATAGTTGTATTCGTGGTGCATCAGGTTGGTAGTTGTTATATTACTTTATTCATTAATTAATGGTATTCATTAAACTACTCGTAAATAAAGATTTGTGTGGATATTCCTGAAGTTATGGATGCAGAAGGTCCTGGATCATCTGACTGCCCCATTGCTGTATTCATTTCAAGATTATTGCAGGTAACATGGTTTTTGTAAATGTGTCTATATGTTTTTGTTTTCAATAACATGGTCCTAACTCTTTTAAGTGGTAAATTGGTGCTCAAATGCATACTTTTCATCTTCAAATATTAAAGAGAGGTATGAGAAGCTGGACATATTGGTATGAGTATAAATTTCTCTTGAGTATGCCATTTTAAATCTTCTAGAATATGTGATTTAACAAATATAAGTTTCTGAATTTTGAGTATTAATATAACTCCACGTCAATTTTGAGTGTAAAAGATCTTTTGTAAATATGATATTGTAATATAAAGGACATGTCAGGGATTGAGTTTTTTTATTGAATTTTTCAAAAAATTCAGGATTTGAGGCTTTTTACAACAACTTTTTGACCTTTTCAACAAGCTGAAATTAAAGTTACTTTTATGTTTAACAAACACTTTTTTTTAACTTATTGGGTTTTTCAAAAGACCAATAAGTCACTAAGTTATTTTCAAACTTAATCCCAAATATAGTGTTCGGGCTGAAGATTGACATCCATTTAGTTGAACTATGCTTTGTTTAGTTTTCTTGGTAACACAATATAATTGGATTTTCATTAGCTTGATCATTGTTTGAGGCTTTCTGCTTCTTTAGGTTAGCATTTGAAGTTTAAGAAGGTTAATATTAATTTGTTTTGTGATCTTCTTTCTCACCTATTTGATATTTTGTTTGTTTTTCAACCTGTTTTTTTTATCTTTTATTTTTTTCAAGATCCATAAGATCTTTAAGTTAATTTGTCTTTTGATCTAAACCCATATGCGATATGAATGTATGTTGTATATTAATTAGTTGCTATTAGTTGGTTTCATATGTTGCGTTGAATGTATTTTCTCATATTAAAGTTTGTTTGTTGGAATTGTTCATGTCACATAAGTTGAAAATTGTTTAGATTGTTGGTTAATAATGAAACAATAATTTTTACCTCAGCAACCACAACCACATATATTACTAGATTTGAATTTAACAATATATATAACGTTATTTTCTTTTAAAATTTCTAGGATAGTTTTTGTTGTCGAATTGCGCTCGTGATTGCTATCATACTACTTGAACAAGCAAGGAAAGTAATAACTAAAAAGGAGCATGCCATATATTTGGAAAATGTTTCTCCTCCTTACAGGTGATGTAACTTTATTTTGAATAATATAATAAATATAAATGATAGTATGATACCTATGGGCAGTTTATGTTTTATCGAACTTTTAATTAATCATAACTTGCCGTTTATATGCTTATGTTTCTCCTACATATGCTTTTGGGTCTAAACGGGTTATTAGTAAAATGAGTTTATGCCAAAATGGGTTGTTTAAGAAAGTGTCAATTTGGTTTGGGTTTGAATGGGTTCTGAGTAAAATGAGTTCGGGTCAGGCCGTTTTAGAAAAGCATCAATATTGGTTCGAGTCAAAACGAGTTTCAAGTAATGAGTTTTGGTCAAAACAAATCATTTTAAAAAAATGTCAATGTGTTTCGGGTCGGAACAAGTTCCGAGTGGACTTATAAAAGTGGCAAATGATACTAATGCTTTAAACTTAATAAGATTAAAATTTTGAAAAGTGGACTTTTTACCCAAGCTTTGGTAACTTAATTAAATGTATCTTAAAAATTTGCTTATATGTGGGTTAATTCGAACTTTGTTTTTTTTTTTCAAGTCACTCTATTTTAGATTGTGTTTTAATTCAAACGTGACGATTAAAATTGTGTTTTAAGTTTGACAAGCACTTTTTTTTAACTTATTGGGGGGTTTTGACATGCGGCAATTAGATTCTACCAACCTCAGGCAGACAGGTCTGTTGGTTAATGGGTTAAAAATAGTAAATATTATATGGATAACAGTTGTGCTGGAACTATTGAAGTGATTAATTTGGCTCTAATACATTTTTTTGTGTATTTTGTTGTAATGGTCAAGAGTATGAGAAAAACTTCTGTTATGCTAATTATATTGTTGCTCACATTCAAGTTTTTCATTCTTATTTTAATTAAAAAAAAATTGTAGTTGAGGGCTTTGTCTTTTGGAATAAGTGCTATGTGTTGAAGAGTAACCAAAGAAGACTAAGGGAAATTGGACAACTTAGCAATGGATATGAGGGGCGGTTTGGAATTTCATGTAGAAAAACTTCTAAATGTTTTTTATTAGCAAACTCCATGTATATGTAAACTATGTAGTATATTGATTATTGTTTTGTAAAATGTTTTACAAATAATTTTTTCAACTTGTGTGTAATAACTAAAATGTTTAAAATTTATTAAACGTTGTACAAATTATGAAATGGATAAGCAACTTTTAACGTGTATATCATTTCCATATTCAAAGTCAAATTTGTACATTTCAAGACTTTGCACTAAAGTGTATCGAACTCTCTATTCAAGGGACTTCACGCTTTCTTCATTGTTTCAGTCTTACTTAAAATAACTTTTTTGACTTTATATATCAAAGACAAAAAATCTTTAAAAATCTCTCTTTTTTACTTTTTAACTTTTAAAATTTGAGATAGCGGTCAACTATTGAGACAAATACATATACCTTTTCATTAAACAATTATGCAATACTGTTATCAAGACATATACTTTATGCTACTTTATGCTTTGTTTGTTACATACTTAAAATAAAATTTTAATATTACTATATTTGTTTATCATCATACCCATAGGCAAATATTGTTTTCTATGTTGTAAAATAAAAGATGAAAATGTGGTTTAAGGTGCTTAAAATGTCACTGTAAATGGTGTATTATATGCATTAAATGGTGCTTTATATGCTTTACATGTATACTTTTCAATGGTTTTAAGTTTTATTAAAAGTTTGTTGTAAGCTTCATGTACATTTGGATTCAAATTTGTCTGCTATCGGGTTTGGTATCACATGATATTTAAAAATGATCAAAAGGGGATTATGATATTATGAAAGGTTTATTTGTTTAATGGTGACACATATAATAACTTTTTGGTGCAATTACTTCTTATGAATTTTAGAACTTATGATATTTGAAAATGACCAAACTGATCATTTGATACCATCATTAACATTGTGACGACATAATAATATTTATGATTGATTTATTTTGAAGCATATTACCTTTCATTATTATGCTTCTCTCTTGATGTTCTATTTTCGACTATCATTATTGCATTTTATTAACAACAATACTTTTGTCTTGATATTTAGGTTGAATATGTTTTTATCAATTTATGATGAATATGTTGTAAAACTTGAATTCAACAACATAGCTAAGGATGAGGTCAAAATGAATAACCTAAACTACATAATTGTTTTGAATAATACACAAGTAATACTTGCCTTGTTATTATCTTGCATGTGAAGCTTGTAAGTTGTAAGAAGAAAGTTACCAAAAAGTGTTACTATTTTCAGAGTCAAAGTCAAATCTTGCGTCTATCAAAGCATCAAAGAGGTATGAAAGTATCTACTCAAGATACTTCAGACATTTTCATTTTTTTTTATTTTTGCTTAAAATAACTTCTATACATATATTTCAAACTATCAATTTTTTTTAAAGTTATTAAGATTTAATCATTTAAAAGGTTAAAGATAAAGTTATGTGATTTGACCTTACATATATATTATTATTTTTTTCATGAGTAATTTCTATTAAACTCTATTTTTCATGTTAATATAATCACGTAGATTATTAAAAAGTTGGATCTATATATCATGTTATAAATGTTTAAAATTGATGAATACTCTAAGAAAATGATATAACTATTTTGTGTATAAAAAAAACATTTTTCAAATTATCCAAACTTCTGAAAATATTCACATTTAAATATTCATTAAATTCGTAATATTATAATCTAACATCAATAAATATTTAAAATTTCAAGTCACTATTTCCATACAATTTTAATAGTGTTTCAGATTTCAAAATCTTAATATAATATGTGTGTTTCTACTTTTGATATATGGTTTCCTTTGAACTTTAAAAATGTGTAGAAAAGTATTTTTGACCTTACTTAAATATATTTTGCAACTTTTCATTTCAACCCATAAAACACTATTCATATTGGTCAAGTATAAGAACAAGTTAACAATTTCAAATTGTTTCATAATTTAGTTATACATGTATCTATTCAAGAAAGATCAATTTTGTGCTTTTTTTCATATACCCTAAAATAAATTTTTGTTTTCTTTCATCTCTAATTTTCTGTAAGTACTCTCCCACACGCTCACAATATGGCACGCTCATATTTAGTTTCTAATAGTTACATTATTCAAGATTTTTTCTCAACTCATGGAGCACGGGTACATTTAAACAAATTTTGTATCTTAATACATTAGTGATTTATATAACCTCATAAATTTTCCTCCTTCTATTAAACATGTTTCCCTTCCGAATTAACAAGTTTATTATTAAAAGGTCATAATCTCAAATTTATTACTTATCTGAACTTTGATTCATAGATATTCGATATTTTCATGTTACCTATTTGCTTTGTTAATTAAATTTGTTAGCTTTTCGTTGTAGTATACTTGAAAATCTAATTCTAAGAATATAAGAATTAAGGTGTACTTCATCTATCAAGATTCTTCCCCTCTTTGTATGAGAAATAGAGAAAATAAATTATCGTGAGACATGGATTTTTTTTTTATTCTGCAATTTAAGTTTTTTATTTTTATTTTTAACTAACAATACTTTTTAACTATAAACCATTCGATAACTAAGCTGACACATAAAAATGATTATCTACCGGTTTTGAAGTCATATATAAAAACATAGGTTTTGAAGTCAGATATAAAAAAATAAGTAATAAGCTGTGAGGGAAAGCTTTTGTAAAGACATAGGCTAGGTTCAATTCCATTACTAATTTTCTCTCTTTTTTTTAATGAATTTGGGTGTTTATTTGTCACATCAAGATTATGTTATTGCTATTTATATTATCCTGATTAAATGCATATGATGTTGAATCCTGATATTAGAAATAAGTCAATTGCTAAAGTTGTATTGAATCACAAGTTTTCGAAAGATGCTCTTTTTTAAGTCCCTTTTTATTAATGTGAATTGTCAAGTTTGTAAACTTTTATGAGAAAACATTATGATCACTTCCAATGTCAATTTATCGTTGTTTCATTTGTTCACACTATAAGTTGACTCTCATTTGAACATTATGTAACATTTTAAAACATAATTTTTTGCACTTATTATTTATCTTTAATTGTGTTAACGTATTTAAGTTATTTGGTTATATGTTATTTTGATTTTAAATTTTCATAGATTATATTTATTAATATTAATGTGTTAAGATATGTTTTTCAACTCGTGTGCAAGATTGAAAATAGGTTCTGACACGTGTCACCCTCACATTCATTTAGGATGAGTTATTTGGTTAAAGAAGGTTTTATTGGAATTTAAAGTTTTATTGATTATTATATTGTTGATTGTTTTTCTTATATTTTTCATAATGCAGTGTAATTGAGTTTTTTTTTTCATTTTTGATAATACTTTGTATCATGCCTGTAATTAGTAATTCAAAATTTAATATGACGTTTTTATTAAAAATTTTGCCCAAATTTTGTTAGTTTTTCATAAACATTCTCGATTTTGTCTTTGACATTCTTATATATTCTAAACTTGATAGGAAATTTAAAATTAAGCACATAAATAACATTAATTAACTTATCATCTTTACTTTATCCCCTTCAAATTTAAAGTTAAATATTATTCAAATCGTTAACCCTACTAATTATGATGCAATTTTGTAAATGATAATATCTTTGAAACTTTTTTGTCACCCGATTCAAAGGTCAAAATGGATTATTCGATGCGACAAATTTTTAAATACAAACATCTTACTCTCTATAACAAGGTGTATAGAAATTAGTAAATGGAAACTAGAACCTATATCTTTTAACACAATATATTTTTAATTGAATTTTATGGCTATTTGTGAAATTAATTTTTTTAAATTTTACACATCTTATTATATACTGTTATTAATATGTTTAAGAAAAAACATTTTCTCAACCCGTATATCCCACAGACATATAAGCTAGTCTCTCTATATAATAAAAGACTGGATTATCCATCATATTCTCACTTTACTTTTCACTAAACCTCATTCTTTGTACACGGGTAATTTTCTCTTTTATTATTTATTTTAATTCTAATTAGTTAATTCTCTCTCTTTCTTCATTCTCAATTGCTTTGAACCCTAGCGAAATCATAACGGCAGCCGACCATTGATCTTAACCATGCATTCGTCATCAACAAATCAAGTATTTATCATCTACATATTCAATCGTTTTCAACATTAGAAGTATAATAATAATCCTGACTTTGGTTTACAGATTCGGTTTTACACAATCAACAATATCGATCTTCATATTTTGTTTTCGAGGTATCATTGTCAAAAATCTTCCATCTTCTTATACATTTGAATCATCAAAACTAACCGTAATTTTGTTTTCAAGCCTTTAAATTGATACGCTCCACCACAATTAGGGTTCATTAATTAAAGCCATTTTTGAATTGGGTTCTTGATTAATTGGATTTGATCGTGTTTGGATGCAAAGACAAGTGGAGAGCTCTGTTTGAAATACATCTTTTTCATTTGGTGCATTTGCCTGAAGTCTTCCATTACAAAGGTTTGATATTATATAATCATATCTTTTTTTTCAAGATAATGCATGTTTTGTATATCCATACAAGTAAATAAATAATATTTGCAGAGCTTCTATATGGAAAGTGTCAACGACCTTTGTTTAAAACCCTAAATCTGCAATTGGGAGTAGGTATGTTCGATCTGAACCTAAATCTTGCAAATTAGCCGGTTCACACGTTCGTCCAAAGCTCGATTTAAGGAGGTATGCTTATATTTTCAATCGTGTTTCAAACCCTACAGATCATAATTTGAACCCTTTAATTTGAACTATCCAATTACTTAAGTTGTTAGTCTGCAATTTTATGTTCCTTAATTGTCCCATTTAAGAATAAATCGTTTCTTTTAATGTTAGTTATAAGTAAGAAATTGTTTCTTTTTTTCACATATATATTTAGAACCCTAAATATTGGAACCCCAACTTTGATGTTAATACGTGTTCAGTAATATCATTCAGATCGATATATGGTTATTTTACCTATAAATGATAATTACATATTGACTAGATAAAATAATTTGATTATACTATCATCATGGTTGTTTTATTGTGTTGGTTTTTTATATGTCAATATCTGTTTTGTGGAGGCCAGGGGAGACATATTGGTTGCAAGTTTTAAGTATGATTTGCTAATTTATATCACTTGGAACAACCCTTTTTCATAACCATGTTTATTGTGACATGATATTTATTCTCATGTGTATCTGTATTGTCAAATGTGTGTTATAAAGAGACATAAATAGAAGATTTGTTTACAAAATATTTTTCGGTTCTATGATTAAGTTAAAAGTCATGGTTTTTTTTATTTGAAGGTGAATGTTCTAACTCAGTCGATTTAGTAATAAAATCTGTAGTGAGTGTTTTCATTATCAGTTTCCATTAATTAATTATAATAACACTAATTTCAAATTTTCTACTAATTTTATTAGGTGATACAACATCCCTTATCAAAGCTTGGTGTCAATTGCATTCTAAGTGGCATTACCCTACAGTAAGCCATAGCTTCAAATTAGTCATCTTTTGACTTTGGTTAACCATGGAATATCAAAGCTTATTCTGTTTTCTACTTTATTAGGAGAAAAACAAAGCCAGATTGATACAAGAAACATGATTACAACTAAAGCAATACGCATAGTACCCTTCAACCTCAACCATATTAAAAGCAAAACGCAAGAAGTAAGCCACTTAGCCCCGCTCCACCCCTACACATGTGTGATCTAATATTTGTTTTTTTTTCTATCCTTAAATTTTGAAAGCACCATGGGGATGTGTGGTGATTTTATTATGAAACTGGTTATTTCATTGCATGTTGTCTTACCCAATTTGATGAAGCTAATTAGATAATATGTGTGAACTTTGTTTAGATCTGTTCTTAATCAGTGAGTCCTTTCAATTGTTGATTCACCGCATGTTGTTGACTATGAAATTTTTTTGCCTAAAAACAGTTGGGATATTTTTATCTAAACGGCTTGAATGGTTGAAAGGGTTTGGTGCTGCGAGTGAAAGTATATGGCCTGAAATTATGTTTATTCTTTGTATTTGCGTCCCTTATTATACAATTTTACATATATTTTATATACATATATTTTATTTTTATCAAACTTTGATGCCCTTTGTAAATACGGATATGCTATTAGTTTACTATTGTATTGATTTATGAAACAGTTATAGACGTTTTAATCTGAGATCAATGTTTTTCAATATAGTGAAAAAAATAAATGATGAATTTGTTATTCAGTTGTACAAACACGCATTCGTTTTTGTTGTTCAGCTCATGTAGTATACAAAGATGCAAATCATTTTTAATTATTAATATTATAATATTATTTGCCTTCATTGTTTTTATTTTAGTTTCACCCCGTGTATTACACGGGTTTTAACATAGTATATATATACTAGTAGAAACCCGCGTGATGCAGCGGGATTCAAAAACACATTAAAACAATGGCAATGTCGGTTCACTTCGGTACAGGTTGAATCACAAATCACGTACAAAAAACAAATTATTATGAACCTAACTATATAATTATTACATGACTTATGATGACATATGCACTTCATGACATATGCACTTCATGACATATGCACTTCATGGAGCCTCCAAACCTACAAGGCTGCAATATATGAGCATTTATCATATTGTAAGTTAATCTTTATGAAATTTAATTTCCTAGTCTAGGTTGCCTAATCAAAACTCCAAACAAAACGAAATATAATAAAATTTTAGTTAAAAAAACGAGAAAAATGTAACAAAAATGTAACGCATATTGCAGAAAATGAAGTTAGCATCTTTATACTTTTTTAAATGTATCATACAAAAACCTAACGAAAAAGGGGTAAAAATATGCAAGGTTACATATTTCTAATTTTTTTAGAGATATTTACAGTTTAGTTTAAAACCATGAAACGCATTAGTTTGGTTTCACGGTCTGTTTTTGTTTTTACTTTCGGTCGCATGGTTTCAAAATTTCCAAACTGTAAAAAACGGTTCGGCTTGCGGTGTATCACTAATTTACATTTTGAAAGACCTTCCAATCGACCCGGGTTGACCCAAACCAAACCGACACCTTTCGGAAACGGCCCGTTTTGATCCGAACCAAACAAACACCTTTTTAAAATGGTTTCTTTTAAACGAACCAAATCGATACCTTCTTAAAATTCTCGCTTTGACCAGAACCAAACCAATACCTTCTTAAAACTCCCCCTTCTGACATGAACCAAACCAATACCTTTTTAAAATGACCTGTTTTGACCCAAAACAACCCAAGCAAAACTGAATAATTAAACCAAACAAATATGAAAAACTGAATAACCGAAACCGACTTAAACTGAATGAAACATTAATGATGGTTCGGTTAATCGGAAGTTCGATTATAGTTTCGGTTTTGAGAAAAAAACCCCTAATAACATACCTTTCAGTTCTAAAGACAGTCTCGAGCACATAATGTAACCAAACAGGCATGCCACTGAATATTTTGTTAGCAATTCCAAAGAAATAAGACCTTTTTAGTATAAAAATTGTAATATTGAAATTGATTTAATAATGTAATGATAGAAAATAAAATAACCTACTTCATAATACAACTTTCTTTCATCCACATAAAAGAAAACCCATTTTGTTGTTACAACAGCAAATGCATGAACAAGAGTATGCAACATTACTTAAGACAAATGTTAAAAAGACAAAATGTTAAAATCGCCTCCTGCTTCTAAATGCAGCTAAAATGCATACCCCAACTATCGTAACCGGATAGAATGACGAACCGTACGGGCTACCGGTTCACCGATCCGACCGGCTATACAAATTTAAACTCAAAATGACTGTTAAGGCCAAAAAATGTTAAATAAAAAAAAAAAATACTTTTTACCCATAATAAACCAATTCAACCAGTCCGGTTCGACTGATTCGAATCGACCGGTTTTTTAACATCGGGCGAACTACAAAGAACCGGGCCAGTCATGTGATTGAATCCCCGTCTAGTGTTATATTATATACAAAAAATAAAAAAAATCGATATAGTGCATATGTGCATTAGTGTTGTATTACATATATGCGATAATGTATTTTGCATACAATTATTAGTGTCGTATTTGCATATATTCAATAGTGTGTATTGGATAATGCAATTGTGTTGTATTATATGCAATAAAACACTATGTATATATGCAATAGGCATTAGTGCACATATGCACTACAGTACTACACCGACAAGTTTTTTTTTTTTTTTGGGTATCCATATCATCTTATTATTAGGATGAAAGAATATAAATCACAAAATAATTTTTGTTCAAATAGTTAAAAATAATTCTTTACTAGTTTTTTAGTTCTCTTTTTAAAATAAAAAGAAGTTCTCTCTAGATCCATCCCTATCTATATCTATATCTATATCTATATTATATTATATTATCTATAAAGCATAAAAAAATCTTCCACCCGTACTACCTCTACGATCTTCTCTGAAACAGTAGGTAACCCAACCGTTGACTCCACCCCCTTCTTCCACTCTTGATTTTGTGTTTAATTTTGGTACAGAGAGAGAAATCTGAACTTCAATGGAGTCTTGCTAAGATCTACAGTTCCGTCTCCTCCGTCGCCCTGGGGGTTCTGAACCCGTTCTCAATATTCCGATCTAGACGCAGCTGATAATAATTGCAATCTGGTGGTGTAATGAAATCGGCATGGAGTAAACCCTCGGCTAACGGTGTCGTTGAAGGGACGACGCACCCTTTTGTGGCCCGATTTATCCGACTCGACCCAGCCGGAAATAAAATCTATATCCGGTAATTTTAAGTCTTCATATAAACAGACTTACGTTGGATTCACTGCTACTTCTCAGGTTAGGTTTTAGGTTTTCTGTCTATTATTATTATTATTATTATTATTATTATTAATCAATTTTTCAAATTGTTCTCCATCATTAATCAATTGTTCTGCATTGAAGGCAGCCTTTGCTCTGCAAGCATAGCTTCCAAACATGTACACCAGAACACTAAAAACGGCTCATACTGAGTTGCGGTTGCAAATTTCATTTTTATAGCATACAAGTTGATTTTGGTTTTGTTTAATAGTTTGAATTGGTTTAAATTAAAAAAACCAAAAAAACCGATTTTAAAACTGAAAAAACTGGCACGGAAACGAAAATAACACCAAAAAATCAAAACAAAATAAGATACTGAACAAATTGAAGCGAAGCTAAAAACCCAAAACCAAAAATCGAATAAAATGAAACTGAACCTGTTCGTTTATATCCGTTCGTTGATGTATCACTAACTCCGATGTTTGTTCATTTAAAATCTAAACGAACATTTCACGAACGTAAACGAACAAACATAAACGACCACTTATGGACGTTCATGTACCTCTGTTCAATAAAATGAAAACCAAATGTTCGTTTCAGGTCAACAGGATATTTTTATTTGTACCAAAAAAACTGATTAAAGGTAGTTTGACTTTTTAATAGTCAAAGTGTGTAATCTGATAACAGTTGTTTCAGGGCTATAAATTGGTCAAAGTGCTATATGTTCTACATGGACAAAAGAGTTTTCCTAGAGGTCATCTAGATAGCAGCTGCAAGGGCATTTCAGGTACTCAATTTCACCAAGGTAAATGGAAACAATATCCGCATCATGTATTTTCACGGGGATCCAAGCTTGCGTAAAAATTGAACTGCAAATATATTCAAGGTATTTTCCTTCTTATCTGTTTTCTAGCTTTGTTAATATACCTTTTAGGCTCACTTTCATGCATTGCATAAACCTTATGTTAATATTAGTATATAACTAAGGTTTGAATAATATTTTTATTTTATAAATTATTATTTATAAACCTTACGTTTTATGAAACCCATAGTTATCAAATGCGAAGTGCTCGTAGGCGTTGAGGCTTTGCCATTTAATACGCATGGGAAACCAAGTCAGCGCTTTTAATATCAGATGCATTGAAATCGCAGTAAATGCGCTTCGCCCAATAATTGCGCTTAAGTGCCTTAGGCGGTCGCTTTTGATAACTATGATGAAACCGTTGCTGAAACAACTTCATAAACGTGAACGAACTGCTCTTGGTCCCAATGCGTGTTTCTCTTTTTTGTTATATTTAATTTAATTTATAAAAATGTCACTAAAGAGTTCTTTCTTTTATTTATTTTTTTATTTGTGATGAAGTTGATTAGGGTTCTAAAAATTGGTTTGTAAACAAGCCGGATGAACTATCTCAGATTGTGAATGGGCCGATTTTGAGCGACTTTTTTCAAGTTGGCTCAGTTTGTAAACGAGCTAAACAAGGTGGCTTGGTTTGTAATCGAGCTGAACAAGATGGCTCGGTTTGTAAACGAACCGATTTTATGTGAATTTTTTCAAGCTTTTTTTCGAATAATCTTTTAAAATTGTACATTTTTTTTCTGTTAGAGATGACTTTCTATACGTTGTTGACTTCTTTTTGGGCTAAGATGGAGGTCAAAGGTTGGCTGGTCATTTTCCAAACTGATTATTATTCTCACTCTATTTTTAGGTAAAAAAATGAGAAGTCAAAGTTTTTCACTTTGATGTTGAATTTAGTTATCAATGCCACTCAAAGGCTGGTAGATTGTTTTCCAAACTGATTACTGTTCTTTCTTTATCCTTTGGAATGTTGGAATAAGGTTAAGAATTCTGCTAATCTTTGATCAGAATGTTAATGTTATTTTATTTTTGATTATGACTTTTATTTGGTCAAAATTGACTTTGGAAGCTCACGAACATAAACCAATGTAAATAAATAAACATAAACGGAGGTTCACGAACATAAATAATGAACAAAATTAGCATACAACTTTAAGCCCGTGGAAAATAATTTAATTAACATAACTTTTTTAAAAAAATAAAAAAATTAGTAAACAATTGTAATTAATGTAGAAACTATATTGCATGAAGAACTAGATTCAACGAAGAGCAAGGTGGAAGAACATGGAATGGGAATTATGGTGCACATTCTAATATTTAGTTTCTTTAGTTTTTTATAAAATGCCAATTCGTTTGTTGAACTTTAACCGAACACACACATGAACACTTAAACGAACAAATGAACGCGCATGAATTGTTAAACGTACAGATTGTTTGTTCTTGTGCGTTTGTTAAAAAAATTGAGCGTGCTCGTTTATTGAACTTTAACCGAACACATGACAAACACGAACACTTAAAATGAATTGATTTTTTTGTTCGTGTTCATTTGTAAATAAAATAAACGTGTTCATTTTTAGTTTCTTAGTTTATTATAAAATGCCAATTCGTTTATTGAACTTTAACTGAACACACGACATGAACACTTAAACGAACAAATGAACGCGCATGAATTGTTAAACGCACATATTGTTTGTTCTTGTGCGTTTGTTAAAAATTGAGTGTGTTCGTTTGTTGAACTTTAACCAAACACATGAACAAACACGAACACTTAAAACGAATGGATTTTATATTAGTTCGTGTTCATTTGTAAATATAGTAAACGTGTTTGTGTTTGTTCGATAAGAAAAGAAACTTGTTCGTTTGTTAAGAAAATTAATGTGTTTGTGTTTGTTTGTTACAAAAATGAATGTGCTCGTGTTTGTTTGTTACGAAAAGGAACGTGTATGTGTTCGTTTGTTAAGAAAATGTGTGTGTTCGTGTTTGATATTTTAACTTTAACCGAACACTAAAGCGGTTTTACTTTTTTTGCATATATTCGTAATGATATGAATGAATAGTTAACCGAACACTAAACAAACGGTTTAACTTTGTTTGCACATGAGTAAACATGTTTGTGTTTGTTCGTTAAGGTTAAGGTGTCTAATTTTGTGAATAGTACTGCTGTGCCATTTTTTTAAAGGAATTTGCAGGAATAGCTAACCTTGACATTTCATTTAGTTTTCGGATATGTGTTTTTATGCATTTATTTTCTTTGATTGCGTCATTTATTGAATTGAAAAGAAATATAATATAAAAGTATATATTTAAGTAGAATACATATGAATGTAAACACAATAAAAAGATAATTTATAACCATCATAAAAGTTTAGTGGACACCATGCTTAGTTTGAGCTGACATTTGATTTTGAATTAACTAAGAATTTCCTACTGTTTTCGTATCTGCAGATGGTGTTTTTAGATGAACTTGAAGAAGTTTCCGATTATTTCCCTTACACAGGTAAAAAGTTAATTTTAACTTTCGTTCAATTTTTATTTGAAGGATCATGAAAGACCCATTTTTTCTTCTCTTTTTGTCATAATTAGTCAAATGTTATGTTGGGAGATTGTAAAGTTTGCATTTAATGGCAGCAGATTCTATAATAGTTTGACTCTCTGTGGGTAAACCTTTCACGATCTCACTTTGTTTCTATTTTTGCAGAGTGAAAATGGAAGAAGACTGAGAAGAGAATTGCACAAAATGAAGCCCTAAGGAACCTGAAAGAGAGCTTCTTGTGAACCCCGATGCTTGAACGTTTCAATCGTTTCGACCCGTATGGAGCCTAAAGGAAAGCTTTCTATGTTGAAGAAGAGTTAGCGGGTGTTGGTGGTGTAACCGTCCACAACCGGGTAGAAACGGTCAATCGGGTGAATGCTAAGTTGAGTTTTGAAGATTTAATGACAAAATTGCAAACAATGAATCAAAGGAAAGCAAGTCTTGAGGCTGCATAGGCTTGAAAAAGAACATACAAAAAACGAGCACGGGAAAAAGTAGTAGAATAAAAAAAAAGTGGTTTCGGAAAACGATTTAGTTACTTTGTTTGTAATTTTGCTATCAATTTTAATCGTGTGTTACAAATTAGAGAACTAACTGTGTATCCACCACCATAAATGTTACATGCCCGTACGGGTACAAAACCTTGTTTAATTTTATTTAGGAGAAACGGTGTTGCAGATAACTCTAACATTGTAACATGTGCTTTCAAGGTACTCGTTTATGTAAAATTGTTGCTCTATAGATTTCACAAACAAATTATAGATTTCATGAAATTAGACTACTCGGCCATCAGACTGTATAGATCTAGAAACGAGTACTGCATTGTATATCGTTGTCGGCGTAGCACCGTGCGGGTTAAAAAATGTAAGACCTTGGTGGTGTACTACTTTTGTAAGAGAATAAAAAAAATACTCTTACATAAATCTAATAATGAATCCTTATTAACAAATTTTGTTTTGTGACTAGATTTGGTGTTGAACTATTGATAATCTGAAATAATATTTCTAGACTAATAGTATTTTGTAGAAGTGTTGGAATAATTTTACGAGAAAATTATTAAACGAATAGGAAACGAGTGTCGCGTTGTAAATTATCGCCGTCGCCGCATCGCGCGGGTACCTACTAGTATGTATTATATATATATATATATATATATATATATATATATATATATATATATATATATATTTATTTCAGGGAGTGTAGTTTTGTTAAATTATAGAGGGGGAGCTAAGATGATAGATGAGGTATAGTAATGTTGTTTAATTTTTAAATTCTAAAGGTAAAGGAGGATACAGTGGACGAGATTTATAGCTGTTAGTTGTGTACGTATGGTGGTAATTTATACGTTGTGTTCTTTGTGAGGAAAATCTTGCTTAGATTGTCTATTATTTGTCTAGTTCTCATTTCTTGAGAATTGTTCCGAGTGAGTTGTGGTTGAGGTGGGCTTAGGATGAATTAGGCTGGAAGCATGTGGGCTTGTTAATGAAACCGGGCTGGAGCTGCTGAAACAGTTAGAGCTCAAATGCCTCAAGTAAATTCTTTTATTATTTTGTTTAAAAGGTAAAATAAAACTATACTCAATACTATAGAGAATAAAAGGCTCAATTTTATGACAAAGGAATTTCTTTTGTAATAAAAGAATATGAAACATGTTAAAAATTGTAACAAAAATTCTAAAGACACCATAATTATAAATGGATTCGAGTATGTGGACTACCTACGAAAACCCAGTCATAAGAGTATATATTAAACTTTATTTTGCATTGTTAAAAGAGCGTCATACATGTCATAGGCATGATAATAATTGCTAGACCACATCGGAAGTAAATCGATGTGTTGGGTCTTTATCTAGTTGGTTTGTACTTGATCTATGTATAATATAGTTTGGGTCTTGTGTGCGTGTGTAAACCGAGATCAACTTGTGATTTTGGTGGGCTTGGGCTTATTGTTTTTCTAGGTTGTTGTTTTCCCAATATATAGATATAATGTATAGGGTTTAAGGGTCGGCCGTTCATAGTATATCGGGTGAACGTGTGTTTTATGTAACCTAGTGCGTAAGCACCTGACGTTAATCAAACGTGTGTTTTGAAGCATCATATCGTGTTCTTTACGTGTTACACTTGTTTATCTTGAATCACCTCACGCTATATTCCGCAATAACGTTGAGGTTGTTGATATCATATTGAAAGATCCGTAGACGAGACTTACAATTGGTATCAGAGCCTTTTGAACCATTCAAGGCTCGGTTTGATATCAAAGGATTCAAGATTTTTGTGTGTTTGGTGGTTTGGGTGATTTTTTCGGCGAGTAGTTTATTGGAGAAGAGATAGTGGTATTTTTGTGAGAGATTATTGGTGTTTTCGGAAACAAATCAAATCTCATTAAACTTGGAAGTTTGTTACTGCCAAGAACTCAACTGATCTGCTAGTTTCCGGCCTCTTTAATTTAGATAGTTCTCGGATACATTTGAAGGATCTCGGCCAATCACTCTAGGGCTTTGGATTATTCTGACAGTTTTTGGCCAATCTCTAGAGTTTTTGATTACTAAGTATTCACGGTCAACTGAGTTTTCGGCCAGCTGTGTTCTCGGTCAATTGAGTTTTCGGTCAACCTGTGTTCTCGGTCAACTGAGTTTTCGGTCAACCCGTGTTCTCGGTCAACTTGCTTTCTGTTGACTTAATCTGTTCTCTGTTGACCTTGTTTGTTTTTGATCAAAGCCAACTGTTCTCTGCTAGCTCTCGTCTAATTCTGCATTTGGGCCTTATCAGTTTTGTTTGGGCCTTAACGCTTGGGCTTCTGTTAAGCTGGACTGTGAAAACTAAAATGGACCAAATAACCAACGGTTTTGGATCATCCAATGCTACACTTCATCAAGAACTGGACTCCATAATGGGAACTGCTACTCGCATACCTCGTATGCTGTCTTATGAGGGGTTTAGCGAGTGGAAATTTAGATTTGAGAAATACGTGAAAACGAAAGATGCCAAGATTTGGAGAAGTATCGTTCGGGGTCCCTAAGTTATTACTTACCACCGTGACAACTCTCAAAAGGTTGCTGTAAAACCAGTTGCTATGTACGATGATGCTGATTTTGAGAAGGTTGATGTAACACCCCAACCCGGATAGGCTGATGTGTCACGATGTACGGAGGTATACAAAGACAAAAGACATAATTCCATTACTTCATTAGAGTCAACAGTACATATTACTTATAGTTCAAATACTAAGTTCGAAATACATATTATTCAAATAATATAAGCTTAACAGACATCCTCGGGTTATTCCTAAGTGTTAGGCTTCTCTCTTGATCCCGCCCAAAGTATCCTACTATCCTGTGAACCTGAAGGGTAAAAGATTTACGGAATGAGCCAAATGCCCAGTACGGAATATTAAGGCTCAAAAGCAAATAATAATTAACTGAAATAAATATAACAATATATGAGAACATATAACTGATCCAAATCATATAACTGAGTTAACTGAACTGAAACATATCATACGGATGTACCCATAAGCATAACTGAGTCTGATAATATGTGACGACATACAGGGGGCCACTCCTATATATCAATCACTCGAAATGGCGTAAGTTGGCATACCCACAGCCATTTCCTGAAACTAAAACTGAAACTGAAACTGAACTAGGATATATCCATACGTCTCCTAATAGCTATGTACCACACCTGTACTTAAGAGACGCCGTGAACTGATCTCTCCGTCACGGAAGGAGCACATAACATCGATGCCACAATGTTATGCCCGTGGAACACTCCACGGGAAGCGAGTGCTTAGGGTAATAGAGTTAAATAATCTGAGTTATACAATAATAATTCATATCTTAATAAATCACGGAACATGCGATAACGAGTACAATTTAATAATAAATATATCGCATGCTAACAAGTCAAATAACAAATCATAATCTGAACATGAATCGAACGGACGACCAAATGAATCGAGGTGTCAAAGATGTTAGGAGTTCCAAAGGTATATAATATCAACATGGTTTATAACAATCGAATACGATAAAAATAGGGAGGGGGTTAGGATCCGTACCTTGTGTGTTGATTGAGTTGTCTTACAAAGATAAGAGATATGTGTTACATTCTTTTAATCAACCTACATCATATTCATATAGCCATAAGATTGTGTATGAGTTTATATCTTTGCTTTATTAAAAGATGTGGCGTCGGATATAATTATCTTTATTCGTAGACATGTCTAAAGTTTCGGGTTTGTTTTAGTACAAGTTCATGTAGAAAATAATTATTTAATTACTAATATCAATATATTATAATAAAGAAAATACTATGAAACATTAAATAGTTAATAAATAGTTTGTGATGGTTAATTGAAAAGAAAATGTGACTGGCCATGTGTACCCACGCACGTAACTAGCGAACATATTTGTGACAAGGCTCCTTTATAATTCTTTTATATTTCATAAAACCATAGTTTATTTATTTACTTAAAACAGAATGCATGAAGGGAGGGTCAAGTCTACCATCTATGCATGTTAACACCAAGAATTTTACCAGGAAACCGACTCTTATGTTTGTTAAAAGTCCAAGTCACCTTTTTAGTTGAACAGAGCAAACAATGAACAAGTCAACAAACAGTTTCAAACACTAGACCTTTGTTATAAAATTCAATAGTCTACACTAGTTACACCAGATAACTTGTTGCGTTTAAGTTTATTTAGATGGAGGTGTATATATAATTTTAAAAGCAGTGCCTATCCATAAAAACAAATAGTTTAAACCATCTTTCCACACACACATACACATACCGACTGAAATCGACAAGTGATTGGATAATGAGGTACCTTCATTGGAGACGGTGTCCGTGGGTGGCTAAGGCGGAGGCGATGGTCGTTGCGGTTGCAAGAAAGTGACAGTGGTGGCGGCGTATTTATTGTTGTTGGAAAACAATGGTGGCGGCGTGTAGCCGAACGTCGGGGCTGAGTCGTATGGCACTATGCTCGGTTAATGGCGGTGTTGCGGTGGTGGCGGCGTGCGGCAGCAGTAGTGTGGGATCGTTTGCTGGAATCGTTGAAGTGGTGGCATGGTTTGGGTTTAGAGTGTATGAAAAATCGGTTAGGTCGAAGATGGTTAAAACGATCGCCGGAAAATAGATTAGATGGTAGAAGATGGTCAAGAGAGTTTGTGATGTCTCGAGGGAGGCAAGATCCATTTTTATAGCGGGGGTCTCAAAATATCTTTGGCTGTATGCATGATTAATAGAGATATGGTTGAGATACTTATAATTGTTTACGTAGGAGTACAAGAAAGAAATTTTGATCTTCTGAAGATTGGATAATGTAAAAAAAAGGGTTGTTTGATAATAATAATAATAATAATAATAATAATAATAATGAGATGGAAGTTACAGGTGTTTTGGTGAAGCATATGGGTTGAGATAGTCAAAGTAATTGTGCCTCTTGTTCAATCAAAAGCTTCACGTTTTTTATCATATAAATATTATTATTATATTGTTTTTGATGGTATACATCTTTTAGCTATTGATTTATTTATTTATTATTATTATTTTATTCATTTACGTATCGAAACTAGGTCATTTGTTTTTTTTTTATTAATAGTATTAATTTATTATTTTATTTTTATTGTATAAACACACTTATTATTATTATTATACGGTTATTTCAGTTGAAGAGGATGAAAAGGCAATTTCTACCTTAACCATGGCATTCTCACCCGAGATTGCTTTGGGTTTTAGAGAACTACAATCTGCTAAAGCTCTGTGGGAGGCGTTGATTGAGGTGTATGAGGGAAATGAAGACATGAGAAATAGTCGTCAGGATCTCCTACGACAAAAATTCAACATGTTTGATCACGTTCTGGGAGATTCGTTGGAGACTCGTTTGCAGAGATTCATATCCCTGGTAACCAAAATGAGATCGGCTAACATCAACTAGACTGGTGCTGAAACTAATAATAAGTTGATCAACTCCCTGTCCCAAACCTGGAATATGAATGTTGCTTTGATCAAGAAGAAGAAAGATCTCAGCAAGTTGACTTTATATGAAGTAATGGCAATCATCAAAGAATGTGATATGGATGATAAGCAGTGTGCCACAAACCACACAAACTCTTACAATGCAGCTGGATACAGTGTTGCCTCTAATAATGCTCTTATCTCTGAAGACAGTTTCTCGATGTTTAAGGCCTCTCAAGGGAAGTATACTCAGCAATATCACCCTCAACCCAGTTTGTCAATGTTCAAGTCATCTCAGGGTCAATTCTTACCAGTTCCACCTCAACCAGCTTCTGTGTTCATTCCACAGTCCACTCAACAAAACGTTCCAACTGCTAAGTCCCAACTTCCAACTGCTTCTTCGAGTCAGTCTTCTAGTCAGACTCCACTCTTCTAAAGGAGACGCAAGAAAACATCGCTTTAATGGCTGGGTTCATGAATTGCTACAATGCTTTTCTTGCTGGAGATCTGGTTCAGCCAGTGGTTGTTGCTGAGCTAGACCAAATTCATCCTGATGATGTGGAGGAGATGGATATATCTTGGCAAATTGTCATGGCTGTCTTTCGTGCAAAGAAATTCACTAAGAGAACATGCAGAAACAACTAGAACGTACCATAAAATAAAAGGGTTGGGTTTAATAAGGATACTTTAAGGTGTTGCAATTGTCATGAGCCGGGTCATTTTGCTTACGAATGCACTAATCCTGCGAAAGAGGGAAATAGAGAAAGGGCATTAATCCCAGTGGGAAATGTTCGAGGTAAAAATGGGGCAACTTCAGGTGACGGTGAATGAGGTTTGGTAGCTCAACAATTCTCTTGGAATGATCAGATGGTTGCTCTCAACATAAGTAATCAGACTGCCAATTATGCACATGTTGAAGATACTAAAGAAGAAAATGCTGTTGAGGAGCAAGTCAAGGAGCTTCAATTCGCGTTCATGGCATTCACTCCTCCCAGCTCATCTGAGGTATGTTCTCCACTTTGTTCTCAAGCTTGTATTGATAAGATATATTTATATAAGCTCCACAACAGTAACTTAATTCGGGAAATGGAAGTAGTAAAATCTAAAAATTTTAAACTTAAGAAAAATGAAAAGGCTTTCCTAGATAAAATAAAAGCTCAAAAACGGGATTTCTCTAAACTTCAATCAGATTTCAGTATAAAAATTTGTCACCACCTAGGTGCCAAACAAGAAATCTCCGAATTAACTATTAAACTGGAAGCCTACAAGTTAGAAATTTTAAATCTAACTAATAAATTTGAAAGGGCTGAACTTGATTTTAAAAAATTCGATGGTTCCAGTAAAGTAGTCAATTCAATGATTGACAATCAATTATGGTGGAAAGAAAACGAAGGTGAGGGCATAGGATACAATCAGGTACCCCTCACCATACAATGACAACTATACTGGTCTTCCTCTTACCAAAGAGCAGGAAGAAAATGTAAAAGGAATGAAGTACGGTAAACAAGCTAAAAATGAAAAGAATGATCCCGTAAATGCAACTGCGTCCACTTAATAAGTGAACGATTCTAATGTGTTTATCTCATGTGCAGAGAATGTAGTCGTTGAGGATGATGACTCTTGTGTTTCATCTAATAAAGACATTAAATCCGATGTTTCCTTAAAACTACCTGTTTTGAATTCTGCTAGTTCGACTGTTTGTGTGGGCTTTGTTTTTAAGAGCAAAGACAATCAAGATGATATAGATGAAGAATGTCTGAATGTTGATGACTTGAGTGATTCAAGTGATCATGTGTCAACAGATAAGAAGAGATCTGATTCAAGTCCACCAAGGAAGGTTCCTGTTCTTCCCAATATAACACCAAAGATGAGAAGACATTATGAGCAGATGAGAAAAGAACATGTATCCTTTGATATATGTGAAAAGCCAAAGGTGAGCTACAATGCTGTTAGGCCACCAAGCAAGACGGTGTTGAAGAGATGTAGTGAAAATAACAAGAAAAAGGTGGTTGAGACAGTGAATAGTGACAACTTCATTCCAGTATACCCTGTTTTCTCTAGTCATGAAGTGTTTGACATTGGAGAAATTGAAACAATGGAAGAATATGAGAAAATACAATCAAGACATAGGGGAAGCCTGGATGAAGAACCATTGAATTTGAAGAAGATCATCTTTGTGAGGAGCAAGGTTGATAGAAAAGACATAAAGATTGATGAGTTTGTTCCCATTGCTATTGACTACGATGGTTTGAAAACTCAGAAAATACTTGGGATCAAACCACCAAAACCAAGTGAGAGGTTCAAAAAGGGGAATGATCATGAAAACTTCAAAGGAAAAGTGTGGTGTAAGAAGTGCGATGAATATGGGTACCATACTGATTCTTGCAATGACAGATTCACATTCAAACCTTTTCATGTACCACATGGAACAAAGTTTGATCAAAACTTTGAACTTTACAAGCAAAAGTATAATGAGTATTTGGGAAAACGAAAAGAGTGTGAGAAGAAGATAGTTGGTAAAGATGATCAGAAAGTCAAGAACAATGTTAAAAAGGAAAGGAATGAGGTGAGTCCTAAGAGAAAGGTGACTGCTCAAGTCAAAAGGAACACCAGTCCCAAGAAGTCTGAAACTAATGAGAGTAGGAATTACCAACCAGTGGGAATCATTCCTAATCAAGACTCAAAATCTGTTAAGTCTGATGATTCTCAGAAATCACCAAACAATGGAAAGAAAAGAAACAAAGGTGTCCTTTTAAGAAAGTAACCAACTGAATTGACTGGTGATGAAAAATTTCTTTTGAAGCATGGGCTTGAGCCTTGTGATTTTTCATGGAAACCAAGATGTGAGGTAAAAGTGGAGAAGAATGTTGATGTGATAAATTTTTCAAGCACAAAGGACTATGTAGTGAATGACTACCATAGCACAACTTCTTTTGTGAAGAATCCAAGGGAATGTGGATATGAGACAGATAATTCTGACAACATTGAAATAACCCATGAAGATCTAGAGCCTACTTCTTTCACATCCAATGCAACTATTGTGAATGAAAATGATGATCTGCAAGTTGATTCAACTTGCTCTTCATCAACCAACTAATCAATTTCTCTACTTGTGCAGGAACAGTCCACTTAATTGAATGAAGTGTGGTATATGGATAGTGGATGTTCCAGGCATATGACATGTTATAAAAGGTCACTTGTCAATTATGAAGATAAGTTTGAAGGCCCTGTTGCATTTGGAAATGATGAAAATGTTGGAAAAATAGCTGGAAAAGGGATCTTGACCAATGGAAAGGTCACATTTGACAATGTCTTTTATGTTGAAGGGCTACAATATAACCTTTTAAGCATATCCCAAATGTGTGATAAAGGTTATAAGGTTGGTTTTGATGACTCACACTGTTTCATCTTAAGACCTGAATTTGTATTCCCACCAGATATGATTATGATGATGGCCCCAAGGAATGGAAAATTATATGAACTGAACATGAAAGAAGTTGTTTCAAGGGGTGGTACATCTCAAAAGCTACTGAAAATGAGTCAAAATTGTGGCATAGAAAGCTGTATCATGTCAATCTAAAGAACATGAACAAACTAGTCAAGGGGGATCATGTAATTGGTCTACCTTCTAGAGAGTTCAAGTTGGATGAAAACTGTATTTCAAGCCAAAAGGGCAAACATCACAAGTCTACACACAAGACTAAACTCATCAACTCAATTGATCAAGTGCTTGAAATGCTTCATATGGATCTCTTTGGTCCTATGAGTGTACCAAGCATTGGAAAGAAGAGATATTGTCTTGTGATCATTGATGACTTTTCAAGATACACTTGGGTTTATTTCCTAAGTACAAATGATGTGACTGCTGAGTTGATTTTGAATCGTGTAACAATGATTGAGAATCAACTGGATGCAAGGGTAAAAGTAATGAGAAGTGATAATGGAACTGAGTTCAAGAATGGAGTTATGGAAGAATTTTGCAATGAAAAGGGAATACTTCAACAATTTTCTGCTCCTAGAACTCCTGAACAAAATGGTGTTGCTGTAAGAAGGAACAGAACACTCATTGAGGTTGCAAGAACCATGCTAGCAGATGCCTATCTGCCTGTTACTTTTTAGGCTGAAGCCACTAATACAGCCTGCTATGTTCAGAACAGGGTACTTCTCAACAAAAGTCATGACAAGACTCCTTATGAAGTTTTGTTTAAAAGAAAGCCCTACATCAAGTTTCTCAAGCCATTTGAATAAATGTTCTCTTTTGAACACCAAGGATTATTTAAACAAATTTCAAGCAAAATCCTTGGATTGCTTCTTTGTTGGCTACTCTACACACTCAAAGGCATATAAAGTATATGTGAAACATTTTGAGTGTGATTGAGTCCTCTGATGTAATCTTCAATGAAAATCAATTCAACACAGTTGATGGTGCAGCATGGTTGTTTGATCTTGAGAAATTAATCAAGTCTTTCAAGATTTATCATGAAGACTTTGATGAATCATTCTATAAGACTAGTGTGCTTGAAGAGTCAAATCAGAATACATTAGACGTAGAGAAGTTGTGGAACAAGGTTGAAAGCAAAGAAAAGGAATATACATTTATAAAGGATCCCTCAAGTGCTGAAAGTAAACAAGTTCAAGATAACAATCAAGAACTAAATCCAGATCCAGAACAAAATCAAGAAAATGTTATTCAAGACAATCATGAAGCACAAGTTGATCAAGTTGAGGAAGATCCAAGCAACCAAAGAAGTGATGAAGAAGCTGCAAGGGAAGCAAGATTTCAAGACTTGTTTCAAAGTTTGAATATTGGAAACAATACTGCATCAACCTCAAATCAAAATGGAGGAAGCACCTGAAGTTGATAATACAACAGTTGATTTGGTCATTGATGAACCAGATCTCAATGAATCAAATCTTGACACTAATGTGTCTATTGATATGATAGTTCAAACCTCTTATGTTGAAAAGAATCATCCATCTGAAAACATCATTGGAGATAGTAATGAAAGAGTTACAAAAAGTCATTCTGAATCTGCAAACATTTGTTTGTGCTCCTGCTTTTTATCCCAAATTGAACCTAAGAACATTATTCAAGCATTGAAAGACAACAGTTGGGTAGAGGCTATGCAAGAGGAGTTAGCTCAATTCGGAGATCTGGAAGTGTGGGAACTTGTAGATAGGCCAAGAAACAGATATGCCATTGGGACTAAATGGGTTTTTAGAAACAAAAGGGATGAAAGAGGAATTATGATTAAGAACAAAGCTAGACTTGTTGCATTGGGATGCCTACAAGAAGAGGGGATAGAATTTGAGGAGGTCATTGCACTAGTTGCAAGACTTGAAGCAATAAGAATTTTCTTAGCTTATGCTACCTTAAAGAATATTAGGGAATTCCAACTTGATGTCAAATCTGCATTCCTAAATGGAAAAATAGAGGAGGAGGTGTATGTGACTCAACCACCAGGATTTGAGGACCCTGTGTATCCTAACAAGGTGTATAAGTTAAACAAAGCTTTGTATGGACTGCATCAAGCTCCAATGGCTTGGTAAGATGAGTTATCAAATCATATAATTGAAAACGGTTTCTAGATGTGCTAAAAGTAGTCAAATAACTATTAACTAAAATTATACTAATCTAGACACTAAGTAATACTCTAGACCCTTAAATTTAACTTAAACTACTAACCGGCAAGTGAACCGTTCGACTCTAGGGTAGCTAAGTAAGTCCGGATATCGAACTCACGAGACTCTTTAAATTACGAAATTAGCAAACAAGACTCAACTACAAGACACGACTATTTATTAATAATATTTGAGGGGAGAATTTAATACTAATAATTAAAACTCTAAATAATAATTAACTAATAATAATTAACTTACTTATAATTAACTAATAATTACTTAACTATTAAACTAATAAAAAAACTAATTAAAACCTAACCCTAATTAATATAATAATAATAATAATAATAATAATAATAATAATAATAATAATAATAAAACATAATCATAACCTTAAACTTAATTAATTAATTAATAAACCTTTAACCTAATTACTTTTATAAACTAATAAACAATTAAACACTTAGATTAATTCAGATGATAAAGATAACTACCTAGGCTAGAATACTCAAAGTTACGGTTATTAATTAAATGGAAAACTCAAGTTATGGAACTGGGATCATAAAATAGACCATTGACAGAAAACCCGAACAGGACCCTTGAACTTCAAGAAGACGCCTATGGATTTCTAACAAGTTTTAAGACTCACCAGTTTTATGAATTGAACTTCCTTACGGTTATTTAATAGCTTATGTCTAGGTATCTTTTATGATGAAAACCTACCTTACAGTGCGGAATTCAAAGATAGCAAAGCAGATTCAATTAACTTAATAGACTACGCTGACAATCAAACCTAGACGGAATCCTTACGAAGAACTAAATCTAGCAATCCCGACAAGCAAAGATCTATCAATAGCCTATCACCTTACAACTTTTTAGACTAGCAGCTCACTTTTATCTGTTTAATTGATTTTATTGTTTCTATGATTTTAATCGATATTAATCACAAACTAGTCAAGAACACACAGTAAATGACCTAACAAAACCCTATTCTATGAAGTAATCAACAAGGGCAATGTGAAACAATAAATTCAAGTAAACAAAACCAAGCAATCATACGCATTAATTAAATCAAAACCCAACAGTTTACTTAGAACATAAAATCCATAACTAAACGAAATCCAAACAAAAGTCAAACTGAACTAAGGTTCAACACGACCTATGTAGTTTATGGAATTTAGCCTAGCATCATATAGTCTAAATCAAACAAAACAAATAAAAATGAAAACATGGTGAAAATCTAATAAACGAAATATTAAAGGCGATAAAACCCGTAATCTCCAAATGTGAACGTATAAGTCTTCACCGGCTGTCCTCTTGCCTTCAAAATCACCACGAAACTCGAAAGATGGCTCCAAGAACTCTAAAATTTGGCTAGTGGCTTCAGGTTATGTTTAGGTTTAAGTTAAACATGTTTAAATACCCAAAACAAGGCCCAACTTGAAGCAAAAACGAAATAAATCATGCCCAACATCCTCTAGGCGCCACACGACGAGATATAGGGAACCCCTCCGCGCGGCGCTGCGTGCTCCACCAAGGGGGCCGGTCAGACCGGCCCGGTCCGACCAGTTCTCTGTTCTGGCTCCTTCCTGACACGTTCCGGATCTCCGTTTCGGCTCTTTTTAGCTCGTTTTTCGTCCTTTTTGATAACGATCAACTCCCGGAACCTATGACACATAAAAGTGTTAGTAGTATACAAATCTTGAGTAAAAATGAACAAAAACAATTAAAATATACATGGAAAACATAAACATTTAGCATTATATCAAATATTCCCACACATATTCTTTTTTCGTCCCTGAAAAAAGATTGATGTAGTTGGATCAGAATCGGAAAATTACAGTTTAACAAACATATAGGTTAATTTTTAAAGCTCTATAAAAACGCAAAAACTGCGATCACCGATATTGTTGTCCACTTAAACCCATGCCTTAATCTTTACCGGGACGAATATGATCCGAAAATAATAGTACTCAGTGGTTTACACAATTAAGACCCGCTTATTTTCAGCTTTTACGGGACCAGACCACCCCAACTTGACTTAAACCTCAAAATTAGCAGATTTAAAACTTTTTGTTGCTCTATTTTTTCATGAATAGTTAAGACGATCAAGGGTATTGTTTATTGTTGGGACTTATATTTTAGACCGACGCATCGAATTTATATGTGGGTAAAAAATATATTGTTTGGTTTCAACCAAGGGTGGATGGCTTGAATACCAAGTTAGGCTAGACTAGTATAAATAGATATTTTTATTCATTTGTCTAGCATGAGTGACTGTATTGTGTATGTGAGATTTAGGGTTTTATCCCTTTGAGAGAGTCTCTGCCTCCAGGATGAGCTCTCCTGGTGGCGGCTGATATTTCTTAATCGATTGTATGTATGAGTGGTTCATCTTTATGAGAATCATTCGACTAATATTATCATACTACCATTTCTATCTTTTGTGTTTTGATTACAATTGTTCATCCTACTTTATTGTTGATTGCTAATCAAATCAGGCTCTCTCCCAATACACCTCATCCGTCCATATATCTTTCAAGAGTGAATACGAGTGAGATTCGATCCTAACCCTAGATCCGAGCTCCACCGATAATACCGATTATTCACGCTTCCGCACCAGGGCTCGGTTTTCACATTTATCCATCTATGCTTAAGCATCAAAGTCTACCAAGCAGCCATTAGATATGATTAAGGTTCAATTAATTTATAGCTAGTGTTCCCCACAACATGACATACCCCCGTTATCAAGCAATTCACCGAACCATTACCATAGGTGAGTATGCAAAGTTTCATCTGTAGGTCTTACATGTGGGGTGTCCATTATGGTCCGTTTCTTAATGGTTATGAGACGTGAGAAGGGGACCCCACATGGCTAACAGCGTGGATGATCAAGTCTGTAATGCATTTGTACTTTTGTACATTTTTGTGATCATGTTTAAAGACTTATATGGTAGAAATCTGAGGGTTTGCTCTTTTTTAGCTTTTATATTAAATATTCACAATCCCATTTGGAATTGTGAATACCCAGATGAATAGTCGGCATACAGACCTATGGTCTCCGGACCCGGGGCATCCCATCAATACAAGATTTTAGGTTATAAAACCATACGCAAATGATTTGTAAAACACTAAAGCTAGCAGTTTAAGATTTATATCACAGGCTACACGGCATACTCTAACGTTAAACCTGCCCAAGCATCATATGATAACGTATTCAAAACTTTTTAAACTTTTCAAACTTTATAATATTTCCACTTTTTCATACCAAGAATTAAGGCTTGAGTATGACTGACCTTTCATTACTTATTTTCTACGGACAAAACGCTTTACCCACAAGAGATTTCCGACCCATTTTTATCAAATTGCCCTTTCATTTTCAAGGCTGAGCCTACCGACACATCCCAATTTAAGTGCGCTTTCTTTTATTTATCTCATATTATTAGTAGTTTGAAAAACCAAATTCCGACAAGTATCATCATCTCCCACTTTTACGCAACAAAAACTAGACTTAAGGGACATTTTTAAAACATTTTTAATTTTTTTTCGTTTTATTTAAACATAAGTACGAAAATGAAAACAAAACTAAAATTAGTTCAAACACTAGTGTCTCATCCTCACACTTAAATTTTGCATTGTCCTCAATGCGGGCACGAGAAACACGACTCGAAAAAAAAGCTAAAAATTATAAAAATAAAAAGAAAAAACCTAAAAAGATAAAAACAAAGACATAAATAAATAAAAATATAAAAACAAAATACAATGGAAAAGACTTAGCTGGTAATATGCGAGACTGTCAATGTGCCAGTCTATTTTCATGGGTGCTCTCCTCACCGACCGCTCAACATGAAATGGTAACTCATTCTCTCTTTCTGAACGGACACGGCCACTCCTCTCGAAAACCTAAGTAACATCAAACATAAAATCTAAAAAATAAAGGATACTTATAAGTTTTCAATGTCCGCCAACTTCCAACCCGCCAGCCCAACCAAATTGTCTAAAATAATATCCGTACAGACTAAATAAAAACAAAAACATCATAAATAAATTAAAATAAAAACATCATAAAAACATAAACTCCCATGCCAACTCGTCAACTCAAACTCAATCCTCGTCTTCTTCCTCCTCCGACTCCTGCTCAAGAATTTGGTATGGCTCAGCATTATCAAATTCCGGATGACCCGGCCCATAAACCGGTGATCCTTGACCATACCCCGAACCACCCGGGGCACTCGACCCGCACGGACCCGCAACGTCCGGCTGTCGAAGAGAAGCAGGCAACCCAATCCTCAGTGCAGTCATCAAATATCTCATGTGCTCATCTTGTCTTCTCTGGTTCGCCTCTATCATCTGTCTCAACTCGTTCCGCTGCTCCGTCACATACCCCCTGATCTGATCAAAACCGGACTCCATCCGGTTATATAATGAATCCAGAGTAATATCTTCGGGGCGAGGCTCTCTGACCGGGAACTGAGCACCCGGTCTCTCTAATCTGTGAAGCGGCCTCTGGTGGCGTGTCGGTAAACTGGCTCTCATAGCCGCAGCAGTCGCGGTTCTCGACGGTGGATGAATCTGTGGGCCCATCTTAAATTCCTCCCACGCTAACCGGTCAGTCCCCTTCAAACTTCCCGCATTTCTCAAATCCTTAACTTCTAAAAACTCTCTTTCGGGTCCCAATCTCATATATTCCGGTTTAAACCTATCCAACACACCCAAATATTTAGCAATAAGTGTAACGTATGGGCCCATATCCAGCTTTGACCTATTTTTGGTTCCACCACGTCTCGTCCGATGAAACGACCACGCCAAAAGACTCTGTAAGTCCCGAATCTGGATCACTACAACTATGATATCAATATAACACGATGTTAGTGCAGAATCCTAACACCGTGGTGATTCAAGAAAAATGATACGAAATATATAAATATGATGAACATGATGTAATACTCCAAATGCACACGATTATATTATTAAACCATGAGATTACACAAATTGGTATTTCTCTCTAGATGGTAGCTCTCAAAGTGTTCAACCAACCAACACCTAAACCCTACACAAGTATTCTCTATATATAGGGAAGCTAACAACCAAGCCCAAAGTAAAACCCAAAGCCCACCGAGATCCCTTAGTGATCTCGGTTTACATACATAGCCCAACACGAAACCCAACAAACGTAGAACTAAGTACAAACCACCAAATATGGACCCAACAATCTCCCCCTTGGTTTGTAGCTTCGTTCTTGTTTATTTCACTTCAGACTAGCCTAACCGAAATCCATAGGGATTTCGGTATTACACCAATGTAATTCTTCAACTCGTCTTCGTTTACATCACTTTAGTCTTGATCATGTCGTGGTCTTTTGATATGCGTCAGTCTAACCAAATTATGACCCAACAATTTTTCCCTTAGACTGATGCTTCTCTTTTCCTTAGACTGATGCTTCCAAGATCTTCAGAATCTTTATTAGAACATAATCAGCAACTTCAGTGATCAGCAACTTCAGCATCTGCATCCAATAATCTATCATCTCCCCCTTTTTGACAGCATCATCCAATTTGAATCTCAGATACTTCATATGCCTCCATTGCAAGAAATCAATCTTGAAAGAACAATCAACTTTGATAGAAAGATCAACCAAAACATTTTGAAAACAATTAAATAAAACAAAACAAGACAAACATTTTTTAATTTTTTAATTTTTCTGATTTTTATGATTTTCTTGAAAAAACTTGAAATGAGATCATACCAGCTAGACAAACTATAACACAATAGCTGATATCATATTTCATTAGCTGAAGACAAATTTTAAAAAGATTTCTTAACACATTTGTTTCGACAAGAGTAATCAAGAAGTAAAATTAAATTAAATGAAATAAAATAAAACCAAAAACAACAAATAAAACAAATGTAATCACCTAGCCTTATTGTAATTTAGCTAAAAATTTGGGATCAAATTTCAGATTTTGATAAAAAATGCCGCCTTTATGAAAAGATCCGAACATGGAATCATATTGTTTAAGGTGCTGTCACAAGGATTCATGTTCAGCTTTATTATGACATAAAGAGACAGGTTGATAGTAGGTATAATGAACTTAGCATGATTTTCATTGCATCAGTGATATGAATTAGGTTCAATTCGGCATAAAGCTTAGATGGACACCACTCATGGACCTGTGATGCCTCCTATCTCTTCTCAAAGCGTATTTGGCTTTCCTTAGATCATCCCAATTTGACTCCAACCCCCTAGTGATTGATCAGAAGATTTTTATAGATAAACAAACAATAATTTAAGCTTTAAGGTTGAACGTTGGACTTACAAGCCATCCGGGCTTACATGCCTTTCATTCGAGACATGACAGGACTTACTTTTGTGCCCCCATCTCTGTAGTTCTAGTTTGACCCTTTAAGCTTTTGAAATAGGAATTTTTATTTTTGCTTCACAACAATCCTTTTTTTTAATTATATATAATTTTTTTTTGTTTTTCTTCCTTTTTTTTTACTTCAGCAGAAACTTAGAAACATAATATTTTTGGTGATTAAGACACTAACGGGCTCGTGTATTACTGGGTAATTGCTTTTCTGCCTATTATTCGGAGAGATGTATATGGAGACATGCACATGTCTTCAAAATGACTCTCCACAGTAAGTTCAACATATTTAGTTTATATCACCTCAACTCTTACGCATCATGGAAAGCTACCGTACATATCAATTACTGTTCTAGAGCCTTTTAAGCTTAATAACTTCACCCGTTAGGCACATAGAAACAATTTATCTATCACTTTCCAAAGGTTGAATCAATTTTCATTTGAAAATGTTTTTGAAGCTTCCAAAAAGTTGTTGACTGAATAATAATATCACTTCCCATAAAATTACAGAAGACACACATGTTAAGAACTCAGTCACCCCGGTCACTCTTCAGTTTTCAGGTAAATGGCTATCCCGTATGACCACTAGTGGTTAACATGACCAAAACACATATGAGAATACGTGTCCCTCCAACTTGGAATTACCTTTAAATGAAAGAATTCAAAACACAAAAAATACATCACAATCGCTCCAGATGCTTTCAGTCTTTAGACAAATGGCTATCTTGTGAATCTACAAGTAGATCACTGGACCAAACATATACAAGTATATGTTCTTCCAAACTTGAGCAACCGACATAATTTTAAGCGAGAGTGAAGTTTAAAAGACATAGACAAAACTTTTATAAATTAAATTTTTTATTTTTATATAATTTTTTTAAACACACACACTCTTTTTGAATTTTTTTAATTTTCTCTCCCTAAATTTGTGCAATAATTTTGACAGAAAGGAAAACTTTTATGTAGAAATTTAACCTCAAAAAAACTCAATCATCGAAACGTAGTATTTAATAAAAACTTTAATGAAGTGTGATAGTCAGCCAACTGATGTACTATCATTTCTCATGTAAGTTCAAGTCATTTTCTCATTTTTAAATAAAACAAAATACACTATACTTGAAAAACTATACGTGAACATATTTTTGTATTTTTATAAAAATTTTAAATTATAAATTTTTTTGACTGATCATTCTTTCATACCAAAGTGATGCGGTTACCTTTTATCTTCAAGACATCATCTTTCCATTTGTGAGAATCTCCCCTAGGAATAAGCTTGTTTTGAGATTCTGCATCCTTACGAGTTGAATGTCTGGAACAAACCTTTTGATATGCAATGTATTCCCTGATTTGTTCCTACACACTTAGAGGGCAGATTAAAAATGTTCTATCACCTTAAAATCTCATCCAGGCAACAAATAATCCATTATATGGTTTAAAGAATTAAAAACAATGGATATTTGCCATGTCATGTGCCTGGAACAACCCATTTAATAAACAATGAATTTGTGGTTGTTCCTACACGCATAGTGGGATCAGTTGGACATAGGAACCCAAGTCATAAATGTCTTGGGGTTCCCTTGAGCATCAATATATGTGACCTCTTGCCAACTCATATCTTTCCCATCTTTAACAGAATCATTTGTTACTACAGATTCTGTTTGCTGAGTTTTAAGTTTCCAAATCTGTCTTGGTTTAGTGAAATTTGAAGGAACAGACTTTGGAGTAGAGCAATTCGAATTCGAATTATTAGAACTCTCAATAATCTTTGATTTCTAAAAATTTATTTTTCTTTTAACAGTTTCTAAATCATTTGAGTGCAAACCTGTCATATTAAGTTTGAATCCTTGAGTATTTGTGACCCATTGTACAGATACTCGTGGTTTGGTAAAATAAGCATTTTGTTTAACCACTGGATTCGGTTGAAACCTATTACCTTTCACCTGAGGAGCTTGTCTATTAACAGGACGGTGGTGACACTCCTTTGCCAATTGCCCGCCCTTCACGCAGACGAAACACGCCTTCATCCTTCTTCTAATGTCAATGTAAGCACTAGACTCATTTTGGAATTCCTTTTTATAAAAGGTTTTTCCATTCTTCTTGCCCCTTGGTGCAGCCTTCTGATTTTGCTTGTAATAAGGAACATATAGACGATGAACACAATCTCTGGCTATATGTCCTGGCGTGCCACAGTGGCAACATGTTTGCCTCTTAATATAAATATTACCCACTGATTTATCAACACATGGAGATCCGGAGGATCTATGAGGACGAGACTGTCCCTGTTGTGCTGATTTCTTATGTGCCTTCCCTTTGTTTCCACAACGCTGCGTATTATTATTAGTACAATTTTGTGTTGCGGTGTCAACTGAGTTTGATAACACGTTAGAATGAGATTCATTTTCACTAGCCTGAACTCCTTTACTATCAGAGGCAACATCATTTACTATATCTGCACATGAAGTAGAAGCATCAAAATTGTTCACACATTTAAGAGCAGACTTGATTTCCTCTAGGGATCCTGATCCAACAGTTTCAAATTGAACCTGTTTACCATACTTCATGTCTTTTATCTTTTCCTCTTATTCTTTGGTAAGAGGAAGACTAGTATAGTTGTCATTGTATGGTGGAGGAACTTGACTATATCCTATACCCTCACCTTCGTTTTCTTTCTACCATAATTGATTTTCAATCATTGAATTGACTAATTTACTGGAACCCTTGAATTTTTTGAAATCAAGTTCATCTCTCTCAAATTTACTAGTTAGATTCATAATTTCTAACTTGGAGGCTTCCAGGTTAGTAGTCGGTTCAGCGATTTCCTGTTTGGCATCTAGGTGGTGACAACTTTTTATACTGAAATCAGATTTAAGCTTAGAGATGTCCTTTTTTCCGTGCTTCTATTTTATCTAGGAACCCCTTTTCATTTTTCTTGAGATTAAAACTTTCTGATTTTATTCTCTCCATATCTCTAGTTAGGTTATCGAAATGGAGCTTATACATTTCTATTTTTTCACCACAATTTAGAGAACATGGTTGAAAAACGAGTTGTGAAGAATCCATTGAGTAATTAATCTGATTTTTCCCGCTAAAAATTTTTAGAAAAATTATGATCGTCAAAATTCTTAAGAAAGATATCCCACTCAAAAGAATCGTCTAGGAAAAATTTTGTTCAAGACAAATTTTTCGATTTTTCCCGCCAAAAATTCACCGAAAATCACCTGGAAAAAATTGTTTTCACCAAAATTTTCAAAAATGAATTTTTTACTTATAAGAATTATTCTGGAAAAATTTCTTTCAAGAAAATTTTTCCCGGCAAAAAACTCTTTTTTTTACTTCTTGACCGAGAACTCAGAAGTTGGCCGAGAACAGGAAAGCTTGACCGAGAACGAGCTTTGACTGAGAACACAGTTGACCGAAAACAACCAGTTGACCGAGAACTCCAAATTTTGACAACAACTTTGGCCGAGAACTACTGGTGGCCGAGAACAAGACTTGGCTGAAAACAAACACCAGCCGAGAATTAAAGATAACACTGTTTGGCCGAGAACAAGGATTTTTGGACAGAGAACCCTGAAGATCTGCCGGGAACACCCAGAAACAGGTTTGACCAAATAAGTTTGGCAACAAACTAATCTTTTGTTTTATGGGATTCAAATTATTTCCAAACAAAGTGGATCTTGACCAAACCAGTAGCTATCTTTCTTCTCCGATCAGTATCTCGCCGGAAACACCACCAAAAGATGCAATTCTTGAATCTTTGATATCACAATAACGAGCCTGAAAAGGTCTAAGGCTCTGATACCAATTGTAAGTCCCGAATCTGGATCACTACAACTAGGATATCAATATAACACGATGTTAGTGCGGAATCCTAACACCGTGGTGATTCAAGAACATTGATACGAAATATATAAATATGATGAACACAATGTAATAATCCAAATGCACACGATTATATTATTAAACCGTCTGGTACATGAGATTACATAAATCGGTATTGCTCTCTAGATGGTATCTCTCAAAGTGTTCAACCAACCAGCACCTAAACCCTATACAAGTATTCTCTGTATATAGGGAAGCTAACAACCAAGCCCAAAGTAAAGCCCAAAGCCCACCGAGATCCCTTAGTGATCTCGGTTTACATACATTGCCCAACACGAAACCCAACAAATGTAGAACTAAGTACAAACCACCAAATATGGACCCAATAGACTCGCATAATTAATCGGGACCCTATCAACCGTCGCCAACAAGCAAACGATATCCAACCAGTTTACTTTATTATCGCCCGAACCGCGACCAACCAATGTATTTTCCAAAACCCGGTGAATAAACCGAAGCACGGGATCCCGAATATCCGAAGCCACATTCGATCCCGAAAACGAACATATAGAAATTTTATTCCAAAAAGCAGCCAACTTGCCTAACCGACACTCACCTCTTGCTTATTCGTAATCGCACCCCGAATACTTGTCAGAAAACCCGGCTCTCTCACCTCCTCATCCGTATAAAAACCCCTTACTACCGCAAACTGTACGATAGTCATATTATACAACTTCCTTCCCAAAGAAACCGACACCGCATTCGACTGAGCAAAATTACCATATTTGTATTGAAACGTGCTCAAACACTCTAATGTCAGCTCGTGATACTGCGTTTCGTTTATACATAACATGGCCATAAATTTCGAGCCCAATAACTCTTCAATACGCCTCCTTTGACCAACCGAATCCACTAAATCCCAATCTATAGTCTTAAAAGTGAGAAGATCCGAATTTATTAACTTACATACTTGACCATATTCATGCGAATCTACTTTGAACTTAAGCAATGAACTTTTCATAAGGTTTGGAGCTCTTTTATACACAATCGGTCCGGGTTGGTACTCAATTACCCGAGTCCTCGGCTCCATGAAGATAACCGGTTTCGGCTCGCCTCGCGTTCGAGCGGCTGGACCTTGTTTTCGCTTCCCCGCTTCTTTGACATCTAAACACATTTAAACAAGCAAACAAACATGGGAGTAAGCAAATAAACTAAAAAGAATAAAACAAAAAATATATTTATTTTAATTTTTGGATTTTTAATTTTTTTTTCTTATTTTAAAAACTGAAAGTAATATAGATTTGGAAGTCCAGGATACAAAATAATTCAAACCGACTCGTTTAAATAAAAAATGAATAAGTGCGAGTGGTTTAATTTTTACTTAAAAAGCTAACGAAAAACCAACTTTTTATAGACTTTTACTAGTTTACAAACTCGAAAACCTTCATACCGACTCAACAAACATCACCTCCTCCCGGCACTTTAATTGTCCCAATTAAACCCAAGTGCCAACAACCCGAAAAATTTAGTCGAAAACAAGCGAAAAACCACACTTTTGGTAAAATATATATTGCATAAAACTTGTTTTCCGGCTCGTTTTTAACTACTAAAACAACAAAGTTCAACATCTCAAACCAAATTTCAATGCTAGATACACTCGTTTAAATCCAAACCGACAACCCGACCGCAAACAAAAATTAAGTTTCAACATATTCCAACCCAACCAACCGCACCCGAAATCTCAACTAAACTGCTTGCCCTTACCAAACCGCACCCAAAACGAACTTAAACAACTTACTTGAACAAAACCCGACAACAAAGTTACTAAAACTAAAACTAACATTATAATACACAAAAATTACAAGAAATCATACCTTAGTGTAGTATAAACCCGGATGAATTTGCAAAAAGTTAAGAACTAAAGTGTGTGCAAGTGAGAGATTTGGTGAATTTTAGGTGAAAACTGATGGTGGGTTATGATATTATGGTGAAAGAAAAGTGGTTAATAGAGATTAATGGTGAAAAATTGATGAATATGGTGAAGATTGTGAAGAAATCGCGGGTTAGGGTTAGGAAGAAGAAAGAGGATTTTGAAAATAATGATGAAGATTTGATATAAAGTGGTGTAAATCTTAAAAAAAAATTCGGACATGCATACGGCAAGCCGCGCCGCGCGGCTGGCTTGGCTCACGGCGTCGCGCTACGCGGCGCCCTCTGGGTGGTCTGGTTTGCTCCGCGCTGCGCGTAGGGTAAAGCAAAGCCCGTCGCGCGCGCGACGGGCACTCTTAACAGAAAGTTACGACGTTTTTGAAGCCTATTTCGCCTTAGAAAAAATTTTAGAAAATTGCCAACTCTTTGTTATGCCTATTTTATGTTAATTTTACATGCAAAACTTACCTGACATATTTCGAATCCTCGTAAAACCTCTCGTTTTGTTGGTGATGATTTCTTCCAATGACTCGACGACGCAACAAACTACAAAAACAAAAGTTAGTGACTCAAAGAAACGAAAATAAACTAAAGAAATTATACAAACTCTACACTTGAGTTTTCACTCAAGAACCCCATGTCGATGATTTAGTTTGATGGATCTAGGGGAGTTTCCTCCACCTCAATTGACTCCTCCGGCCCTCCAAGATAATGCTTTAGACGATGGCCGTTTACTTTCCACGGGGATCCATTGTTCGGATTCACCAACTCCACCGCTCCATACGAGAATACTTCTTTCACCAAATAAGGTTCCATCCACTTGGATCTCAGCTTACCTGCTAATAACTTCAAACGAGAATTAAATAACAATACTTTATCACCTTTTTTGAAGTCTTTACCTCCCATTAAACGTCGATCGTGCAACACTTTCGTCTTTTCCTTGATATCCAACGATCGAGAATATGCCGCATCAAGAAGCTCTTCTAACTCATGAATTTGAAACTACCTCTTTCTAGCGGTCTCAGTAAGATCAACACTTACCGTCTATAATGCCCAAAACGCTCGATGCTCCAACTCAACGGGAAGATGACATGCTTTATCGTAAACTAACATAAATGGTGTAGTACCCAACGGTGTCTTTTACGCGGTTCTAAATGCCCATAGCGCGTCATCCAACTTCTCCGACCCATCTTTCCGACTTATTCCCACCGTCTTTTCCAAACTTCTCTTCACCCCTCTATTAGCATTCTCGACTTGACCATTCGTTTGAGGATGGTAAGCGCTAGAGGTGCGATGAGTAACTCCATAACGAGCTAATGCTTTCTCCATGACGGAATTACAAAAATGAGTACCACGATCACTAATAATTGCCCGTGGAGTTCCGAACCGAGTGAACAACTTCTTTAAAAACTTCACAACAAATGTAGCATCATTTGTGGCTAATGCTTGGGCTTCAACCCATTTGGAAACGTAATCAATCCCCACTAAAATATACTTGTGACCACCGGAAACGGGAAACGGTCCCTTGAAGTCGATGCCCAAACATAAAAAATTTCAAGAGTTTGTATGGGGTTTTGAGGCATATCGTTCTTCGATGAAATATTTCCGGTGCGTTGAAAAGCGTCACAAGTCTTAACAAATTCCACCGCATCTTTTACAACCGACGGCCAATTAAAACCACAATCAAATACCTTTTGAGCCATGGCACGCGCACCATGATGACCTCCCGTTAAACCTGCGTGAACATGCTTTAGAATATTCAACCCTTCTTATTTCGACACACATCTTCTAAAAATTCGGTCACCACCAATCTTGAAAAGAAAAGGATCGCCCCAAACCTTTCAACACAAGGCCCGTAGATAAATAATTTGCAAAATCGATGAACCATGGCAAACATTGCTTTTCGGCCGTAACAAAATCAATCGACTCATACGGGAATCTATCACCAATATCTTCGTCACAAATCTCTTCTCTCTTTGGATCTTCTAAACGAGAAAGATGATCCGCCGCAACATTCTCCCCCCCTTCTTGTCTTTAATCTCTATATCAAATTCGTAAAGTAAAAGAATCCACCGTATGAGACGGGGCTTCGCGTATTTCTTGTGAAAGAGAAAACGCAAAGCTGCATGATCTATAAAAACGGTGGTCTTTGAAAGTACAAGATAAGACCGGAACTTGTCAAATGAAAACACAACGGCTAAAAGTTCATTCTCGGTGGTGGTGTAGTTCTCTTGGGAATCATTCAACGTCTTGCTTGCATAATAAATAGGGTGAAAATGTTTCTCACGCCTTTGCCCCAAACCGCTCCAACCGCATAATCCCTCGCATAACACATGAGCTCAAAAGGTAAATTCCAATCTGGTGACACGACGATAGGAGCACTTACGAGTTGATCTTTCAGAAATTTGAACGCCTTCAAACACTCTTCATCGAACACAAAAGGGACATCTTTCTCCAATAATCGAGTCATCGGGCGGGTGATATTTGAAAAGTCTTTAATAAACCGCCTGTAGAAACTCGCTTGACCAAGAAAACTTCTTATCGCTTTGACATTTGTTGGTGGAGGAAGCCTACTAATCGTGTCGATCTTCGCCTGATCCACCTCTATACCATCTCTTGAAATTTTATGACCCAACACTATCCCTTCCGTAACCATAAAGTGACACTTTTCCCAATTCAACATTAACTTCATCTCGATGCACCTCTTCAGCATCCTCTCAAGATTACCCAAACAATTATCGAAAGAATTACCGTACACCGAAAAATCATCCATAAAAACTTCCATGGACATCTTTATCATATCCTGAAAAATTGCTACTATACAACGCTGAAAGGTAGCCGGAGCATTACACAACCCAAACGGCATGCGACGATACGCATAAGTACCATACGGACACGTAAAAGTCGTTTTCTCTTGGTCTTCCAGTGTGATTGGAATCTGAACATAACCTGAAAAACCATCAAGAAAACAATAAAATTGCTGACTTGCGAGATGCTCCAACATTTGATCAATAAACGACAACGGGAAGTGGTCTT